>NW_006283442.1:1118014-1123730 GCF_000327345.1 Myotis davidii
CCACCCAATAACCTCAGTGTATGCATTTTAAATCTGTTTAACCTATATTGGGATAATAACAAAATAATAGCAGATTATTGTTCTATATACACTCCTGGTGCCCTATGGCTTTTTACTCATTAGATTGACTCATCTATGGTTAAAGTGGTTAGTGCAGTTAAATAAGTAACTCAGAACTCTGGCTGTGAACATGCTCACTGCTCACCACTGCCCTTGCTCCCTGTGTAATTAATGCTTCCCTTTAGTTCTTTGTAGTAATTGCAGCTAATGTTTACTGCACGCTTACTGTGTACCAGGTCATTCTCACTTATCTGTGGGTGTATAACATAATATCTCCTAGGACAAAAGAGGACATTGAGACTTCCAGGTTAAATAACTTACCCAAGATTACAGACCTAGTCAGAAGAAGATTGGGATTCAACTGTGTTCTTTTTTGACCCAATGGTCTGCTAATAACAAAATTAACTTTCTTAACAATAATTGCAATAGAACAATGCCAGAATCATTGTATGAGTCCCCTTCCTTGTCTAACTCATTAGGTCTAGCAATCAAGTATTCTTAACGTATTATTCTATTAAACATACTGAGGAAAAAACCAGAAATATGTTCTGAACTGTTTTTAACTGAACTATTGGTAAATTTGTTGTTTCTAACAAATTAGAAGTAGGATCAACAACAAAAAATACTAAGGTAAAGGAGAAAAACTGGGGGTGGGGGTTAGGGGGGAATGATTTACCGGGGAACTTATATCACATATATGCATAGCCCATGGACAAAGACAATGAAGTGGTGTAGGCCTAGGAGGGGAGAGTGCAGGATGGAGGGGGTTAATGGGGGAAAAAAATCAACCATTCTTTTCTTAGGGTTGTATTACTATCCAATGAACGTCTAGTGAGGACAGTACTGCTAATGCCTTAAAAAAAAAATCTAATCAAACAAAGGGGACATCTGTAATACTTTCAACAATGAAGATAAATTAAACAAAAATAGGGGGAAAAACCCTTTCTTTGTTTTGAAGTAAAATCTAAACCTAAAGTGTTTTTAATAACTTTATTAATTTTGTTGCAAGACTTTCCAAAAAATGTGCTCCAGTAATTTCTTATAATTCAATTTACTTAATTTTTAAAAATCAAAGTTGAAATGGCATAAACACTTAGGATTAAATTCCCCCCACTTCCTAAATGTTGGGATATTACATCATCAAGGAATAGAACTTTCTGATATATACATAACATTACTGCTTCTTTCAAATATATTTAGTAAAGGCCCAGCTGGTGTAGCTCAGTGGCTGAGCATCAACCCATGAACCAAGAGGTCATGGTTTGATTCCAGGTCAGGGCACATGCCCGGGTTGTGGGCTCGATCCTTAACTTAGTAGGGGACACGTAGAGACAGCTGATCAATGATTCTCTCTCATCATTGATGTTTCTCTCTCTCTCTCTCTCCCTCTCCCTTCCACTTTCTGAAATCAATAAAAACATATTAAAAATATTTAGTAAAATTAACACACAATCATGTTGAGCTTTCAGGTATAATAAAATAAACCCAAAATAATTTTTTTAATATTCCAACCAAAAATATCATTTTTACTTAGTTCTAGATATTATGGGAAATTTTCAGCTATAAAAGTCAGAAAAACAACACAGCTAAGCAAAATAGACACCTCTATACTAAACTTACTGTCCCAACTTCCCCTATGACCGTGCAGCCACCCTCTCGTTGCATGCAGGTTCTGCCCTCCTGGTGAACTGCAACTGCTTTGGTCGAGATCAGCACACTCCTGGCTGCTAAATCCAATGGTATTTTTCAAGCAGTAAGTATCTAACTTGACTTTGGTCACAACTGACATTATCAACCATTCCCTCTGTGAAGCCTGGCTTCCTCTGACATCTGGGACACTACTCACCTGGCCTGGCCATTCCTTCTCTACCTCTTTGTGGATTTCTTTTCCTTTAACGGTCCCCCAAAGTTGTTGATCCTCTTCTCATCTTTTACATACACCCAGGATGGTAACATGCCTTTCTAGAGCTTTAAGAACAACCATCCATTTGCTGATGTCTCTTTACCTCTAGTCTGGGTCTTCCTCCTCAAGTTAGACCCTTATGATTAAGGGTGTGGTGATGACACCTCCATCTAGCTGTCCCACCTAGATTTTATTTAATTTTTAAAAATCAAATGTGAAATGGCATAAACACTTAGAATTAAATTCCCCCTACCTCCTCAATGTTGGGATATTACATCATCACTCCAATTTTACATGCTTGGAATGGGACTGAGTCCCCCTTTTGTGTACTCTTCTCCTATGCTTCCTAAAACTCAGGCATCTGGGTAGCAGCACCCAAAATATCTAGACAATCAGCTCGACCTCCAAGTTTTCATTTCTCCAGGGCTCTTAGTTCATGTTCTTAGTTCAGGGCTTTCTCTCCTTGATTAAGCAACAGACTCCCCTGTCTCCTGGAAATCTCACTCCTTAAAACCCTCTGTGGTTCCTGGTTACCCACAAGATAAAGTCTCCTTAACAGGAGGCCCTGAATGGGCAGTCTCCTTCTTACCTCTTTCAGTGGGATCTCTAGTCTAGACTCACCTCTCAACCTTTCAATCCTTCCCCTCACCTTCATCCTGCTTCAGCCACCTGCAGCAGAGGTGAAAACAGACTATCTACAACTCCTAACGAAAAAATGACACATGCACTTGTGCCATTAACATTTCTCCTTAAAAAATATAATGTGCAATTAATTCATCTTGGCTATCATACAGGACCAGAGCTCTTCATGTATGACCATCTAACTGGAATTCTGCCTTCTCTCTTGCGTAGGCCACACCCAGAATGTGTCAAGCATGAGTTCCAGTTCTAGCTTCTTTAAAATGCAGCAGTAACCACAGACAGTGTGACACATTCTGAGTACAGATTCTTTGATTTTTCCAATTTATGAAGCTCTCAATTCTCATCTAATTTGACAGAAAATACTTTTTTTAGCAACTCACTTTTATTGAATCTCTCCAAAGTGTTCAATTTAGTTTTCATAGACATGAGTCTCCTTTTAGTCTTTTGTTGTTGTTGTTGTTGTTGTTGTTTTGTTTTTGTTTTTGTTTTTTTAAATATATTTTATTGATTTTTTACAGAGAGGAACGGAGAGAGATAGAGAGTTAGAAACATCGATGATGAGAGAAACATCGATCAGCTGCCTCCTGCACATCTCCCACTGGGGATGTGCCCGCAACACAGGTACATGCCCTTGACTGGAATCGAACCTGGGACCTTTCAGTCCGCAGGCCGACGCTCTATCCACTGAGCCAAACCGGTTTCGGCAGCCTCCTTTTAGTCTTATACTTGCATTTAATTTGTTTATATAGCTAATAAGCTCCGTAGTTATAATAAATACAACTGCCATAATCAGGTTTGGGGTCATACCCTCACCACTGACTCTGGATAAGGATATAACTCCATCGACGAGAGCAGCAGCAGTGAGTAGCCTACTGACGCAGGCACTCAGCTGGCCTGGCTTCAGTCTGCACAGGGAGAATGTCTTTAATCTGATAAGCGTGTGGATGGGCTAAGACAGTTTCTGTTGGGCTATCCTACACTCGGTTTCTCAAATGTGCTCTTCTTTCTATGGTTTCTGCCCTTTGTATACACTCTTCCCTTCAGCCTGGAATATATCCACCCTACCAACAAATGGAATCTAACTCCTATTCATCCTTCAAGTCTCGACAGGGAGGTCCAGGGAGTCTTGAGATCCTGCAGATCTGATTTGCCTGCCCTCTGTATACACTTCACTCCTGCATTGTCATAATGGCTTTACATGTCTGTACATCAGACTGGAGATTCAAATGGGACATGTATATATTATACAGCATCAAATATATTTGTTACATGGATCAGCACAGATGAGGTATCACCTACACCAAAGGCACATTAAAGGAAGGTTTCAGAATCCTGGGGGCATTTCCTGAAATACCACTGTTTATGTCCTAATGTCCTATATCATCTCCCAGTGGTAGGATTGACTTCATAATACGGTTGAATAAACTTGCTTTTAAAACCAATACTAGGTTCCTAAGTGGGGGAAAGTAAAAAAACCAAAAAACCACGAAATACTTTTTTAAAAAAATATATTTTTTTATTGATTTCAGAGAGAAAGGGAGAGGGAGAGAGAGACAGAAACATCAATGATGAAAGAGAATCATTGATCTGCTGCCTCCTGCACACCCCACATTGGGGACTGAGCCCACAACCCAGGCATGTGCCCTGACCGGAATCAAGCCGTGACCTCCTTGTTCATATGTCACTGCTCAACCACTGACCTACACTGGCTGGACAGGAAATATTTTCCATTTATGAAAAAGTTCATTTCAATAGATAATCAAATTGAAAGGGAAGTTGTAGACATGGAAAAATGTCACTTCTGAGTGCTATCTCCAAGTTGCACTTTGAAACTACTGGGCTTTAAAGACTATCTTAGATACTTTTTCTCCCCCTACTTTAGACAAACCAACCTTAAATCTGTACCTGTGAAAGCAAGTAAGGTCTGTGGCCATCGTGGGGGTGGCGCTCTGGGGACAGCAGATGCTGTGGCTCAGTGCACACAGCCATGTGGACTGAGGCCACCTCACGTCAGCTGGAGAGGTGTCCCCAGGCTGGCCGCGAGGGACACAGATGGCAGCTGCCCTTGCCTCGGTATAAGAAGGGCCCGCCTAAGATCCCACAAGAGGCTGCCCCACCCTGACATTTCTGCTGGGTACTTTCAGGTCACTGGTTCAGCAAGGAAGCTCCCCGTGTTCCCACGGTTCATCTGGCCAATCGCCTGCTAGGCAAACCTCCGAGGGGACGCTTCTAGGAGGAGAGGTCACAGACAGGGCTGATCAAACTTTAAGATACTGGGCAGAAGCCAATGCCTACAGGCAAATTGCAGATGTTTATCAAAATTATAGCTAGACCAGGGGTGGGCAAACTTTTTGACTGGAGAGCCACAATGGGTTCTTAACCTGGACTCAGAAGAAGGAGCTGCAGCCGTGTTTCCCAACGTTGCCATGTTAATACTGCTGCTGGTGAAGGAGCAGAGGGGAGAGCAAGAGAACCCTCCACTCTTTCGGCTCCGCGGGCCAGATAGAACAGCTGAACGGGCCGGATCCGGCCTGCGGGCCGTAGTTTGCCCATGGCTGAGCTAGACTGTAATGGCCAAATGGGTCCATTCCAAAAGCTGATAACTGAGCAAACAAGGATATGCTCTAGCTCTCATCTCCTGGCCTGGATGGATACATACAGCAATGTTAACTATGGGGAAGCCATGGGTTTTTCAGTGGTGGACACTTACCAGCACCCTTTTCCGTTAAATGTTTCTCTAAAAAAGGCCCCAATTTGTTCTGTGGCAAAGAAAACTTGCAGTAGGTTGGATTTCTTGTCACTAAGTAATTTATTTTGGAAATGTCTAAGGTATCTTAGTTCCAATATGTCTCTTTCACTTTGTATTTTAAGTGTTAGACCCTAGTTAGATCAATGACCAATTTGAGAGCAGTTCTGTAATTTTTTTTGTTTGTTTTTGTTTTTATTTGTTTGCTTTTATTTTTTTAATTTAAATCTTTATTGTTTAGATTATTACATTAGTTACTCTTTTTTCCCAACATAACTCCCCTCCACCGAGTTCCCACCCCACCCTCCACCCTCACTCCCCACCCACTGTCCTCATCCATAGGTGCATGATTTTTGTCCAGTCTC
>NW_006283442.1:1124798-1131803 GCF_000327345.1 Myotis davidii
CCCTGCGTGTGTCTTTTATGATTCCACGGAGCTGCAAACTGGATGGTCCCACTCTGACCTCTGGGCTTCCTGGCTCCTGGATCTTAGTATCTCACTTCTGCACTGCGCCTCCTCTGAGTCTCAGCGTTTTTCTCTTTCCTCCTAGTTGTAGAATTTCCACTCAGCCAGCTTTCCTGTGGTTCTGGATGATGTCCGTTTCGTCTTTTAGTTGTATTTTTGAAGTGGTTGTTCAAGGCAGCAAACTCCGGTGTTTACCTATGCCGCCATCTTGGTTTCTCCCTGTAATTTTTTTTCACTTGTTTTCTTATTGACAGCAGAACCAGAATTTTTAAAACCCCAGAGTCAGTTTTCAAAATAGTTCCTCCCTCACCAATCATTGGCCAGCTCCCTATATGCTTTCCATATAGACTGGCAAGCATATCCTTTGGGTCATTCTATCCTTTGTAGATCAAGATGTGCCTTTAAGGACTGGATTTTTTTTTTTTTTTGGTTGTTTCCTAATGAAAAATGTAGATTGAGAATCTTATAATCTCTTTGTTAGCACTTAAATAATTACACAATTCTGCTGAAAATTAAGTGTTTCTGGCCCAGGTCACTAGAGGGCTGGACTGGCTTAATTTGATTCTCTTTCCTAGCTTGTAAAACATGATTGCCAGTTATAAAAATATTCATGGGGATGTAAAGTACAGCATAAGGAATATAGTCAACAGTATTGTAATAACTATATATGCTGTCAGGTGAGTACTAGACTTATTGGGGTGATCACTTCATAAGTTATATAGTTGTCTAATCACTATGTTGTACACCTGAAACTATTATAGTATTGAATGTCAACTATAATTGAATAATTTAAAAAATTTAAAAAGTGACTATAGTCATAAGAAATTAAAAAGCAGAAATTTTAAAAACCAAATCATGCAATAATTTGAGTAATTTAGAAATATTTTTAAAAGCCATAATCAATTTATGTCAACTTGTCATGTTTGTATCTCCTCAAAAAAGCATTTTATGTTTTTATATTTAGTTATTATTGTACCTAATCTTGCTGTTTTCTCTCCTCTGTTGTCTGGCATTATTATAAAAATACTCGAATATAGTACTTCATGGTTAACGAAAGGCCTTTAAAAATGTAGCAAATGATAATTTTTAAATGGCATACCTTACTCTACTGACTTCAATGTCATGCTTTAGTCCTTTGCTTGTGACCCATAAAGATTCCACTCAAGAGTAAGACCTAAGGAAACTGGATGTTCTCCTTTCTGGGAGACAATTCAGATGATCACTTGGTTTATATCACATGTACAAACTAATCTGAACTCAATGGGCAGGATGAGTAGAAAGAGAAGGATGAAAGCATAAGAATGAGAATTTTGAAATGTGATCAAATTTGACTTCTGATCAAAATAGACTAGTTGAGGGGGGATCCCAAAGTAAGTATGGGAAAATTAGGAGCATAGGCTGTGACAGAGTAAGTTGCCTTGGATGTAAGAGAAAAGCTTTAGAGAAGAAGAAAGCAAAGGCAATTCCATAAGAGAAAGTTATCACAGTTAGACATGCTTGCTAAGACCCAGGGCACAAATACCATCACCAATAAAGCAGTCGGGTTTCTATACGCTGGCAGGCTGCTATTCATGAACTTGAGCAGGCTACCATCCATGAACTTGATAAAAACACTTATATAAGTGGCCAAAGGGATTCATGATCTCGATTCTATTATTTCAATACCAACCCATGCAGTCGATAACCATTACTGAGCATGCTTCATGGGACCTCTCTTCATAGTCCATATGGGCTAGGTAGGCGACATAGTAAATATACCAATTAGACAAATACTCTAAATAAAGCAAGAGAGAAATAACAAGTGCCAGAAAAGATCCCAGTGCAGTGCTGCAAAGTTCTGAGATAAGACAGCTCACTTTCACCTAAAAGAAGTAGGTCGGACTTCATTTCTTAAAAGAAATTAAATTGCTACTATTCACATTTCTACATTTTGAGAAAAATATAGTTGTGTACATTTTCTGATTTGGAGATTTTTGACAGCACTTGACCAGGGAGGAAGAAACATACTTTCATTATTTTTAAATGCCTTTACTATGAAACATTTCAAACAAAAACAGAAATAGAGAAATTATATAATGAACCTACAATTACCAATATTTTACCAATTTTTCCAACTATTTCCTAACTATTTTTTGGAGCATTTTAAAGCATATTTCACATATATCATTTCATACAAAAATATTTAGTATGCACCTATAACAAATAAGGACTTAAAATGTTATACTATCCCAAATAACAAAGTCAATAATTCCTTCACTGAGTACTGAGTTCATGTAAAAATTTCCCCACTTAGCCCTAGCTGGTTTGGCTCAGTGAATAGAGCATCGGCCTATGAACTGAAGGGTCCCAGGTTCCATTACGGTCAAGGGCACTTGCTTGGGTTCTGTTTGATCCCCAGTAGGGGGCGTGCAGGAGGCAGCCAATCAATGATTTTCTTTCATTATTGATGTTTTAATATCTCTCTCCCTCTCCCTTCCTCTCTGAAATCAATAAAAAAATATATTAACACGTTAAGTGCCAAGCCTGTTTTGTCTTCCTTTCTGTTTCAGTCACCAGTGACTGACACGGCGCTTAACGTGATAAAAAAAAAAATTCCCACTTGTCTTAAATGATCTTTTTACAGCTGATTTGTTATCAAAATCCAAATAAGGTTTGGATTTACCAAACATAATTTAGATTAAACCACATTTGTCCATTTGGGTGGCATCTATTAGAGGTTTTGCATTCACCACATGGACTCATGAAGCACCACCACTCATTTCAGCATTTCAATGGGATGTAAACCTGGACCCACTCTAAGGCAGCCGACGGGCCAGCTCCTGGCATTTGGACAGGGAAGAGTGCAGAGCCTGGGAGACAGAAAAGCTGGAGCTGGTCTACCGTGTACTCCCTCTCCCCCTGGCTTTACCTCCCAGATGATGGAAGTGGCAGCAATTTATATAAGCAATGTACTGCTCTTCTCTCTAGGCAAGGGAAGCCAGTGAGAGGTGCTTCTGTTGCAATGAGGTCGAGGACGTCCATGGGTGGAGCATCCGTCACAGGAAAAGTGGACATAGTTTCAGTACTGGGCAGCAGAGCCAACTCCTTCACTGGATGGTCTGACCCATGTGACCTTGGCTGTGCTTAACTTATCACAGGGTACCGAGGAACAAAGCTGATAAGTGACTTCACTAAGGTATTACTTGATTCTTGTAGTAGGACATCTCCAACTCTGGTGAGGAGAAGTCTGACACAAACCACCATCGTAGAGAATCAAGGGCCCTCACGCAGCTCCCAGATCTAAGTCGGTTCCCAGACTTATGTCTCCTTGGGGTAGATATTACACTATTACAACTTTCTTCTAGCCCTCCCCAAAGGGACCTTCCACCCTTTACCTGTAACTGCCCCCCAGGAGAGGGAAATCCCACTAGCAAAATCTAAGCAATGCTCTTCCTGATGCTTTCTGACGGGAAGGAGAGATGGACTCACCAGGGATTTAGCTTGTGTGGATTCATGGGTAGGAGAAAATGGCTTAGAGGAATTTGGAAAGAACAAAATGGTAATGGACTGGTTTGGGAAGGAGTGTGATTAGATATGTTAGAATACAGTCAAAACATGAGAAAATGTCCATCTATGCAAATGCCCAATTGTGTCCCATGTGAATTCTATTGCAAAAGAGGCTGTTGAATAATTGTGTGGACATTATGTACCATTTTGTAAATGTTAATACTTGTTCCTAGTCATTTTCATGCTCACTCAGTGGGTTTAAAAAAATGGCCAAGCCTGGGCTAACCACCACAGGGTGCCCCTCAACCAAGTTAATATTATGGTTCCTTGAAAGAACCAGACATCTACTTGTGGAAAGTTGATTACAATGGACCCTTTTCATAACAGAGGAGTAGATGATTTGTCCTTACAGGAAACGGCACTTATTCTAGATTTGGATGCATCTCCCTCACCTGTTAGACCCCTACTGGGATCTTGCCAAGGCCTCATATACTATTATGGCACCTCACAGAACACTGCTTCTGCCCGAGGACTCCCCAGTGAGAGGAGTGCCCACGAGTGTCACCAGCTTTCTCGTTTATGTCACCCAGAAGCATGGGATCATATCAAACTGAATAATGGTGTTATTAAACCCAACTTATGCAGGCAGCTTGGGGACATGTCTTGAAGTTGGGTGGAGTGAGTGCTTGACACGGAGATGCTCTCCCGTTGCCAGAACATATGGGTCCAGAAACAAAGTGTAGACACAGGGTTTGTTTCTTATGGTTACTTAATAATACAATTGCAAAATATTTTATTCCCATCCACTAACTCTTCTCTGTCAAAACTGAATTTATTTTCCCAAAGGAGAAGTCCGTCCACCAGAATTCACAGCCTCAGCCCTATTGAATTGGGTCCTGCGCGCTAGAAAAAGGAGCACCCAAGAAGACATGATGTCTTTGTGGTCAATGCCACCATTGTTTCTCAGTGGGATTAAGGATAGCCTTCAGAAGAAGGATAGCCTCTTCTGCCTTGTCTACCCCAAACTGTCCTTCCTCTCTAACGTGTCCGTCAGAACATATCATTTCCCTGCTGGCAATGGCTTCCCATTTCACTTAGAAGAATCCCAACTCCAAGGGACCCGCAATGCCCTTTGTATGTATCCATAGACAACTTCCCGACTGCAATGCCCTCCTCTCCTGCCCTTGTTACCTGTGCTCCAGCCACATTGGCCTTGTCGCTGACCATTAGACACATCAAATTCCTGCCTATCTTTGGGCTTCAGACATTCCTTCCACTGGGACCTCTCCTCCCTCAGACCTTTACCTCCTGCTCACCTTTTAAATCTGCACTCAACATCATTTCCTTAGAGAATTAGGTTGCCCTCTGTCGCCCCATTTCTACTCACTCTCCACATCACCCACATTCATCTTTTCCAGAGCAATCATTAGTGCCTGAGATAACCCTATTGATTGACTTACTGAATCTGTTTAAAAGACAGAACGGAAACTTTTTGTGATGCTTTATTCTCTGCTGGATTCCAAATGGTAAAAAGAGTACCTGGCTCACAGTTGGTGCTCCACACATTTTTGTGGACTGATTGATTTTTAATTAATTAAGAGAGGGGAGAAAAGGAGACTATGGCAGCTCTAAGCAAGCAGGACCACTGACAGCTCAGACACCTAAGGAGTAAAAGGTTTGGACCACCTCAGCTGGCAAAGAACAGTACCAGGTAAAGTGTGAGGGGTATACACAAGGGAAAGTCGGTAAGCATAGCCAAAAGGGGCACAGAGAGAGAAATTTCCTTCTGTGGTACTATGTATGTTTACACACTATTTATTTATTCTCTATTTCCTTATCTCCCCTACCTCTTTCCGTTATAAGGGTATGTTGCTTAAACTGATTTCTGGGTATAAAAATTAAAAAGGCATTGCAGCCTGACTGGTGTGGCTCAGCTGTTGAGTGTTGGCCTGGGAACCAAGAGGTTGCTGGTTCAATCTCCAGTCAGGGCACATGCCCAGTTTTGGGCTCAATCCCAAATAGGGGGCATGCAGGAGGCAGTCAATTGATGATGCTCCTCTCTCATCAATGTTTCTATCTCTATCCCTCTCCCTTCCTCTCTCTCTAAAAAATCGATAAAAACATATTTTTTAAAAAGGCATTGCAACAGAAGTGGAGAAGGGGGGGATATTACGCAGTCACAGACTCAGAGGTGTCTGCAGTAACTGATGAGCCTTTGGGTTGTCTCCCTCGAGAGAAGAAGGTTTTTAATTATACAGGGAGTAAGTGCATTGTGCTAGAATAATGCTCTTTTAAAAATGAACACTCTCTACCCTGCTTTATTTTTCTTTATAGTACTGCCTGCTGTGTCATACAGTTGCTGGTTAATTTATTACCCCCTCACTAGAATGTAAGTGGTTTAAGGGGCTTTGTTTTGTTCACTGCTCTCAGGTGGCACATGGTACACACTCAATAGTTACGTAGGAATGAACAAATGGAGAAACAGTCCAGAATCTGTTTCTATTTCTACCACCTGGATTTTCTTTGGGGGAATGACCTCCATTCCATTCCACTGCATTCCACCTTAGTAAACGGGGCCTTCACACACCTGCCTCCTACTATGAAAGGCAAGGAGGTCTCTGGAGGCACCCATTTTCTTACTGCTCCAGTGCCACCAGGTGGTGGACACATCACTAAGCTTTCAGAGTTGATCCTCTATTTGGGGACTTTGAATCTTGACTGAGTGACAGGAGGACAGAAGGAGTGGTTGACCTTCCCTCATTCCCAGGGGTAGCACTATGGCCAGTATTGTGTTACAGGACTTCCTTGGCTCCTTCCCTGTGATTCGTTGGTTCCCAGAAGCAACCCTGACTGTGTCATCCGTTTCCTCAATTGGCTCTCTAACCACTCTATTAATTATGAGAAACCTGACACTCTTCTGCTAAATTATCTTTTTGCTTAAGCTACCCATTTGTTGTCTCAACAAAATAACACTAAAATCAAATCAAAACACTTAGAGAAAGTAAAGAAATAAGCAGTCTGTATGTGTATAGGGTTGGAGGAGAAATCACCTACAGTCCTGCCATCTTTCTTAGAGACGAGCAGATTCCGCACAGCCCTCAGAAGGAACCAACCCTGCCAACACCTTGATCTGACTTCCAGCCTCCAGAATGGAAACAATACATTTCTATTGTTTAAGCTACTTTGTTATGGCAGCTTTAGCTAACTAATACACATATCTTATTTTATTTCCAATTTTTCTCTCCCTTGGTTTTCCTAATTATGTTATACTAGAGGCCTGGTGCACAAAATTCATGCACGGGGTGGGGGGGGGTGTCCCCTCAGCCCAGCCTGCACCCTCTCAAATCCAGGACCCCTTGGGTGATATCCGACTGCCGGTTTAGGCCCAATCTCAGGGATCAGGCCTAAACTGGCAGTCGGACATCCCTCTCACAATCCGGGACCGCTGGATCCTAACTG
>NW_006283442.1:1132042-1142824 GCF_000327345.1 Myotis davidii
GTCCCGGCCTGGTCATAGCCAGCCATCTTGTGAGGGCATGAGGGTTAATTTGCACATTACCTCTTTATTATATAGGATACTGTTTTGAAGTAGTAACCCACATGACTCCAAATCCATAGTCCACTGTAATGACACTGACACTGCAACTTTTTGCTATCACAAATAATATTGTGAAGAACATCTTGTGCATGTAGCTTTTTTCTCCATTTGGATAACTTTCTCAAAATACATCACCAGAAGTCAATGACTTGATCTGAGAATGTTTCACAGCCTGGGGCTAAACTGCTCTGCAGAAGCATGACAATGAATTTATTGTGTTGCCAAGGGTAGATGGGAATGAGTTTTGAATCTTAAATGGAAAGAATGCTTAAAGGAAAGGAAAGAAATTCTAGGCGAACCAGAGCCAAGGGAGTGTGAGAGCCTGGAGGATGGTGGGAACATGAACGGTAAGCTTGGGAAAGAGAAGTGAGAGACACAGATGGAATGTCAGACTGAGGTAGCGGAGAAGCCTGTAAACTCGGTTAAGGAATTAAGATGTTACGTCAATGATGATGGGGAAAGTCTGCAAGGAAATAACAAAGTAAGAGTTGATGCCCTAGCTGGTTTGGCTCAGTGGATAGTGCATAGGCCCTCAGACTGAAGGGTCCTGGGTTCGATTCCAGTCAAGGGCACATACCTTGGTTGCAGGCTCAATCCCCAGGCCTGGTAAAGGCACATGTGAGAAGCAACCATTTGATGTGTTTCTCTCACACTGATGTTTCTCTCTCTCTTTGTTTCTCCCATTCCCTTCCACTCTCTCTACAAATCAATGGAAAAATATCCTTGGGTGAAGATTAACAACAACAAAAAAGAACTGAATATGAACAATATCTCTGACTAGAGTGTATAAAAGCCCGGCCCAAGCAAGCCATGGGGGAGGGCAGCAGCTGAAGGTCAGGGTTAAGGGGCCTGAGAAGCAGGGGCTGCTGAGGGCCAGAGGAGTGACTACGGATGAGGGGAGTAATGATTCCAAGGTGTCTGGCCTGCTCCCTTGAGAGAATGACAAAGGCATCAGTGACAGGAGGAGCCACAGGCTTGTTTCCCAGAAACACGCTCTCTTGGACATCTGGGCTTGAGATGATCGCAGATTTCCTCAGCGTCCAGCTGCCCTCTAATTTCCCTTTGCCTTTGCCTGTTTGATGAAGGAGTCTCGCCTCAATTCCTCCAATATGTGTGGCACGAGTTAGAAACCATGCCAAGTTACTGCACAAGTCACCAATTCTCTGACCTCTTACATGCTAGCCCTCCCAGGACACCTTCTTCAACAGTTTCTGTGCCCTTTTTATTGCCCCGTCTAAAGCAAGAGTTGAGAACAAGGATTCCACACCTCCTTGTTCTCTTGCCCTCCTCTCTCTGAAATTTAAGTGTTCTCCAAGTAACACCCTTAGCCTCTTTGAAGTCTTTTGAAAAATCATTACTTAACTCTCCCTGCTTCTTTTTTTTAATTTATTTTATTATTAGTTAAGGTATTACAAATGTGTCCTCATCCCCCCTTCCCTGCTTCTTACAGCTTCCATCACCAGCATCACGGGGAGCGTGCCCACGCGGGCAGGCTAGTGGCAGTGCTGCAACCAGAGCCCGGGCCTAGGCTGCGGCTCCTGCCGCCCAGCTCACCACTGTCATGCTCACCACAAGACATTCATGTTTAAAAGTCAGACAGTAAACCCAACAATTGAAGCTAATCATTAATAGTCTGGTGCATTTCTTTATATAGTCAGCATAGTTCAGTGGTTAAAGCATGGGCCTTGCTACTGAAAACTCTGTTTGACTGGAGGTAAATCCCATTTCTGCCACTTCCTGGGTGAGTGACCTAGGGCAGCTTACCTATCTATACCTAGGCTTCCTTCTCTGTAAACAGGATAATGCAGTACCACCATGGCGCCGAGTTAAGAAGATCGAATATGTGAATACATCCAAGCAAGCACACAGGATGGTGTCTGCCATGTCGTAGGTTCTCAATAAAAATCAGCTCTGACTCTCGCCCCGTGCCACCAGGACCATGCCAGTATCCACCCAGCTGACTGGTATGGGCATAAATGTTAGTACAGGGAAAGATTGTCTTTTTTAGGAGTTTAAACATCTTCCCCAAACACGTGGTATTATTTCAAATTAACAAGTGGGTAAGTGCTATGGTGGCATATTAACTACTGTATTAGATATCTTTTCTTTGGTGTTCAAAACAGTATTGGTGAATCTTAAATATCCAGAAAGAGCTTCAAGAAGGTTAAGGCGAACCCCCGAAACTGCATTCTGGGTCAGCTGTCTACCTGCAGGAACACTGAGGTGCACAGAAAGGAGCAAACTTTTCATACTTAGGGCCACTGTAATGACGCAGAGCACCCACCCGGGACATGACAGCTGATGACAAACTTGATTCCTCAGGTGAGCCTTCCTCACAGTGAGACAAACAACTATCTGGCCCAGAGACAGGCGGAAAGGTCCACAGTGAACTGACACCCTGGTTTAACTGGAGAGTCAAAGCAAGGGTTCCACACCAGTTGCTGAAAGGGGAGACCCCAAACAGGGGGCCTGTGAGACTTACTATTGGATGCTCGCATCTGCCGCCGTCGTCCCACACGGTCCAGCCCAATGGGGGTGCTCTGGGAAAATGTGAACGGCCGAAACCGGGCTGAAACTGCTTTGTAGGGTGGCACCTGGTGAGCTGGCACGGGTGGCCTGGCTGCTGGCTACAAAAGGAAAGCAAGAGGCTGTGAGAAGATGCCAGGAAGTGGCAGCTCTGCAAGCTCTTCACACACACAGCTTAGCTGCAAGGAGCTCAGCGTTCTCACCTCGAAGCTCCTCGCAGATGTGACATGGTTTCTCTGAAGCATGTGAAAAGCTTGCAGCTGCACTGAGGCTGAACTGCAATGAGTTATTCTGACATTTAAAAAAATCGGTATCAACCCACTGGCTCTTACCTCACAGCAACATTTTTCATTTTATCTGTCAACAACATACCAACAGGCAACACTCAGTAAAAGCAAAATGTTAGTTAAGAAGAGGAAAAGCAAATTTAGGAAGTGGTGGCTTTCTCAGAGATACAGGTTAGGAAGACGTGTTCCCAGTAGCAGCCTTCAGAAGAAGCAAAATCAGTGCCAAAGACCATGGCCAGGGTGACCAATTGTGGCTCAGCTATTTACTCTGGTCTCGTACGCATCCACGTGCAGGAACCAGCCAAGTATTTGTGGAATACAATTCTTGTTTACCTAAAATAACAAGACAACCAAGCTTTGTTTAAAAGAAGAGCTGGGTTTTCAAAAATTTGCCCTTGTCTATAGAATCATCTCTATGCCCTTTTGATTTTCCACATTAACAGTCCCTGTAACAGCAACACAGGCCCAGCTGCTTGGTGCTTTCTTTAGCTTTTTCACCGAGTTCCCTAAATGAGCTTACTGTGCAGAAAGTATCTGACCACACTCCTTTTTGATGTTCTAAAGCGAAATAATTTTAAGTGCTTTAGATTTTCCATATTCTGTGTATTTTGAATTAAGAGGTCACAGTTTGCTTTAGTTCAGAATTATTTCCCAGCATGCAGAGCATCTTAACACAGCAAAATGTTTGTGGTATTCTTCAACTTATTTTGTTTTTACCTTAAGAATTCAATTCAATTTAATTCAATTAAGCAAGAGGGTTTTGCATGCTCAATGTATAAACAAGGTGCTGTGCTGGGCTTTACAGGCGGAACATAAACAGAAAAGCTATATCGACATAGACTTTCCCTTTTAGGAGAATTTTATGGGTTATGGTATCAGCCAGCAAATTTAAAGTATGAAATTGGACACTTACTCTTGTACTGTTTGGTGAACCCTGGGCCAGGGCTGGCGTGTAGCCTTGACAAAAAACAGAAACTCCTCCTGACCAGGGCCTTTATTTAAATGTTTTGTATCCTCAAAGAGCCCTATGAGTAACTGATAAATACTTGCTGAATTACTACATTATACTAAGTGAATGAAATTAAGATTTTAATCTATTGTTAAAGCAATTGAGAAAGTACAACTCAAAAGCAAGAAAATGGTAGAAAAAAATTATTTCCTTATCTCCTAAAAAAATCGACTTCTTTGTTCTCTTCTTATTTTTACGCGTTAACAATGGATGATGCTTTCTCTTTCAGGAAGCTCACTAAATACGCACTGCTATGTTCCCCTTGTTCAAACCTCAGATGATTTGGAACAAACAGCAAACTACTTTCACACATCATTCAAGATCACAGCAAAGACAGAAGATTAGTAAAACATCCAAAGTCAGATTATTAGTTCTAATATGTGCAGTTTGTGAAGTCCGGAAGAAAGGTTGTGAGCAGAGGACATCATCCGTGAGTCAGGAAAGAAAGGAAAGCAGCGTCCCGTTAGCTTGCAGGAGGGACAAAGGCCAGGAAGCGGAGGGCTCTGCTGGCTTTGGTAGAAGCACACCAGGTCTTACTTGGGTTAGAAGAGTCTCTATTGCTTCTGTCTGGCGGTTCCCATAGAAGCTGACCCCGCCTATCACGGAGATGGGGCGCCTTCTCTGGCATCCTTTGGGGCAGCCCATGGCTGCGTTCTGGTCTGCGGGGACCGTGGAGGCCATGTTCAGCTGGTGGTCACTGTCTACAATGTCCTCCTTCTGGGGGTCCACAGCAACTGAGTCTTCAGGAATAGACAAACTTCGGCAGGCAAACTGGCCATAGTCTGAGAGCGGTCGAGGCCGGGACCTCCTCCCAGAGCCCCATCGCCTCCTGGGGATCCTCTGAGCCTCCTTCCCATCTTCCTCCAGGGATGAGCCCCGCCTCCAGGATTCCTCAGTAACAACCTTTTCAAATTCGAACAAGTCAGATGAGTGCCAATATCCAGGAAGGTAGTAAGGAGAACATGCTACACATTCCCCTCTACCCTCCCTTAGGCCCACCAGGAGGCTCTCTAGATTTACTTGTTTTTGTGTAACAAACATAACTGAAATGTGGATTAAAATAACCATGTCTGTCTTCAATTGTAAGTTGAATTAAAATGAATTTAAATAGTGATGTTTGCTGACTAGTGAGCCCTGATAAAAGATACTTAAAAAATCAGTACCATTAGGAGTTAACAAAAAGAACTTATAAGTATGGTAGGGGTGTCACCCAAAATACACATACCAATAGCATAGGGGAAGGGCAGGTCTGCCAGTAGAAGAATGAGTGTGCAATGCTACCCACTGCTACTCTAAGGTACTGTATTGCAATAATGTTTAAAAATAGGAGGTGCTTTCAGAAGATTAAGTCTGTGTTGCTAGGGAAGGAGGAGAAAGCACTAAATTAGGGTTCCACGAACCAGATAAGGCTACTAACTAGCAATGTGAGCTTGGACACCTCTTAACTGACCCTTCAGGATCTCAGGTTTCAGAGTAGACAATACCACAGCTGGAGAGTCTATGATCCTAACACGTTCTAATTTTTCAAGTAACTTTTTCAGAGGCAATACAATATACTAGGGAAAAAGCCATAAGGCTTGAGAATGAGCAGACTTTGGTCAGATTGGGCCCCTAGCTTTATTAACCTCAGGCAAGTTACTTCTGTGGATGTGGTTCTGTAACTGTTCCCTAGGGAAAAATGGGTCCTAGTGCGGATGAAATACAATGGTAAGAGCCCTATCAGCCATAGTTAATCATCCCTCTTAAAAAGGCACTGCCATAGAATTACAATCCCCTGACTGGCACAGCCTGGAGATGAGCTCCACCTCAGCAGACCCCTGAGACTGGTCTCAGAGCTCTATGGGAGGGGCAGGGAGGGGTTAGCCAAAGTCTGCCGCAGGCCTGGGAGCCTGGGTGCCTTCAGTTCTTCCATTCCTATACATTATTTAAAATACAATAAAAACATAACAGCACCAGAAGGGAACTAAATTACCCAGAAAACTCATGTGATTGCAGGGCAGGCCACCTAGTGGATGGAGATGGCCAGCTGAGCTGCTGTGGCCTCCCCTGGCAGACCAGCCCCGCCCCCCGTCCCCCGCCCCGCCCATGAGCACTGCTGGCCCAAGAAATCCCACCTGTTGCCAATCAGTGGCAACTGAGACCTGAAATGCAGGTCCTGTAATTTCCAATCTGGTGTGTCCACGCATCCCCTAAGATCACATACCGTGGGAAATGTGCTGAAGAGCAAAGCAAACAGGAAAGGACTTACAGATGCTCTACCCTGTGCCCATCATTTTTTAAATCAGGAAAACTGAGACCTAGAGAAGTGATTTGCTTAGGGCCACACAGCCAATGAGCAGCAACAGAGACACAGAAATGCGGGCCTCGTAATTTCTGTTTCCTCGATACCGAGTCACCTCTGCTCAAAGGAAGATGGGTTCTAGCATTCACCAATGACCTTGCTATCTAGTGACTCTACTGCCCGGAATCTACCTCTTTTAAGTCTCCACTGAAGGGGTCCAGAATGCACCACCATGGCCTTCCATCTGTTTTGATGGTATTTAAGGTTGGGCTTTTATTCTGAACTCCGTCATCTGCCTTAAAGCAGGGCCACCCAGAAGAACTCAGTTGTCATAATCTGCTCCCTTGGATAGAGTTTCTTTCTTCCAACCAGGGAAGATGCATTCTTACCGCTCCAGAGAAGCCCTCACCTACAGAGACAGGGTCACAAAACCATCCTATCTCTCACCTGTTCTTCACAGTCCCAGCTACTTTTCCTAAAAGTCACCTGTTTTCCCATCAGCACCCTTCCCCCTCATTAAGATGGTATATAAGGCCCCAATTCAAACACTTCCTGGAGTCACACTTTTCTGTGAACTCCCACTTACCTACATGAATAAAAAATGCCTTTCCCAAATTTGCCTTTTGTCAACTTTAATTCTAAGAACCCCTAAGCATAAACCTAAGAGGGCAGAGGAAAAGTTTTTCCTCTGTGACACTGCCCTGGGAAAGTATAACAGAAGTCATGGAAATGTTTATATTATTTTATTACATATGAAAAACAGGTTTTTATGGATAGTTTAAATTACCACATCAAATGGCACAGACGACTTAAGCACACAATGAGACTAAACCTATTTATATTATTACCCTGAGATAAAAAGGTTCAGAAAGAATGTGCTAGAAAAACAGAAGTACAACAAAATTACAGGCAATGGGTAGTCTGGTCACAAATCTACATGAGGTTTTGATTGCACTTATGCAACATGCAACCTGCTTTTCCTCACTGATGCAAACAAAGTAAGAAAAAAAAACAAGAAGTTGTCTTAGCTGTTCACATAATAAATCTTCTGAGACCAAAACACACTCTAGGAAGTGATGGAGGCTGAAAGCAGGGAATTAGAGGGCAGGAGGTGGCCAGCACAGGCTTGACTCCCTCACACATCAGCCCTCTGGGGCTACCAGCCTGCATGGGAGCACCCCCGAGAAGCAACTAACTTCCACCGTAACCACTGATACAGCCCAAGAACACCCCCTCCAAGTGGTACCAAATGTTCTAGAACTGCAAAACTTAGTTAACAGAATAACATGTAACATTGAAATGTTCCTTTTACTCCTAGCAAACAGAGCGAGGGAAGGAGAGAAGGAGGGAGGGAACAATGTAAAGTCCCTCAGCGTTAAGCTCACATTCAAACAGAGATCCTTAGCCAGAAGCGACTTACATTCCTCACAGAACAAATCTGAACTTTGATGTATATTCCAAGGCTAAAACTTCTTTTATTTTTGACATTTTTTTAATATATTTTATTGATTTTTTACAGAGAGGAAGGGAGAGAGATAGAGAGTTAGAAACATCGATGAGAGAGAAACATCAATCAGCTGCCTCCTGCACATCTCCTACTGGGGATGTGCCCACAACCCAGGTACATGCCCTTGACCGGAATCGAACCTGGGACCTTTCAGTCCCCAGGCTGACGCTCTATCCACTGAGCCAAACCGGTTTCGGCGGCTAAAACTTCTTTTAGCAAAGTTTACCTACTTTCGAAATATGACCTACTTTCATCCTGAGGAACTCACTTTGAGTGTGATTATACCTGGAATTACAAACCCAGCACCACCAACAAACAACACTCTCCAATAACCTACCTCAGACTCCGCTACAGGTAGTGGTGGCCTGCAGACACCCTGAAGGAACAAGCAGTTGACCACATCCATGCTCTCTGAGACTTCTTCCCGCTTTTAACACTCTCAAATCAGGGGTGTAAGTGGCCAGAGATCTGCTCAGTCAGCTTCTGCTGGCAGGTCAGCAGCCTGAGCTTCTGGGGCTCTCTAAGTTTGACTGGCCAATTCATACCCAAGTCATAAACTTTTGTAAACATACTTTTCAGTTTAACTCTTGTTCCTCAGTACAGTTTTAAAGTACCTTCCCTAGAAAGGGGCCCCAACAGCTTTTCTTCCCATACAAAATTCCTTTCTTTACTTTACAAAAGTAAAAAATCAAGATAGATTTCATTACTTCTGATTAGACACTTTAAAATGTTTTTTGAAACCACAGCAAAATTAAATTACTACCTGGAAGTAAAAAGAAAGAAAAACACACGCAGAAAAACTGATGTCACATATGTCTGTTTAGAAGCCTGACCTAAAGTGACTGGCAAGTGCTGTGGGTTGAATTGTGTCCTGTAAGACATGTTGAAGTCTTGACCCCCAGCACCTGTGAAGTGATCTTACTTGGAAATACAGTGCTTGTAGATGTTCTGAGTTAAGATTAGCTCCTACTGGATTAGGTGGCCCCTACTCCAATGGCTGGTGTGCCTAGAAGAGGAAAATCTGAACACAGACAAAACAAAAGGAGGAAGGGCATGTGAGAACAGAGGCAGAGATCAGAATGATGCATTTATAAGCCAAGAAACCCAACTCTCTCCCGTAGGGACTTAGAGGGAGCTTGGCCCTGCCCACACCTTGATTTCAGACTTCTGGCCTCTGCAACAAAGAGAATAAATGTTTTGAGCCACCCAGTTTGTGGTAATTTATTATAGTAGCTCTAGGAAACTAACACAGCAAGGGAATTCAGAAGAAAATATTATAGGCAAAGAAATTAAGATGCTTTGTGTAGATTTAAAAAATAAACTAAAGCAAAGAGACTTTAATTTGAACAAGCCAAGTTCCTTTCAGGATATTGTTAGTAAGTAAGTCTCGCCCTAGCTAGTTTGACTCAGTGGATAGTGTCAGCCCGTGGACTGAAGGGTCCCGGCCTCAACTCTGGTCAAGGGGACGTACCTTAGTTGCAGCTCAATTCTGGTCCAGGCTCTGGTTGGGGTACGTGCGGGAGGCAACCAATCGTGTCTCTCTCACATTGATATTTCTCTATGTCTCTCCCATCCCTTCCATTCTCTCTAAAAATCAATGGAATAATATCCTCGAATGAGGATTAACAAAAAGTGAGCCTCCTTAGGTATTCAGAATCCTGGATTCTGTAGGGAGGGCAGGTACAGTCACCAAGCTGGAGGGGAGAAGGGAGAACACCTTGACAATGTAGAGGACTGCAATAATGACACTAATGAGAACTATATACCAGGCACGTGTTACCTTATTTAACCTCCACAACCACCCTAGGGATGTTTCATTTGCCACATTTTATAGTTTAAGACTTTGAGGGTAAGATAAATAAAATTACTTGCTCAGATTAATCGGGGAAGATCCCAATTTATAACCAATTTATTCCTCTCATTGCAGAATCTCTGTACTTTCCACTCTGCAGCCCTGGCACAGACTTAAAAAAAGTATTTATTTTTTAAAAATTATAGTCCACAAATAATATTGTATTAGTTTCACATGTACAACAGTTATTTGATACTGAAATACTTTAGTGATCACAATAAATCTGGTATCCATCTGTAACCATACAAAATTTTTATATTATTGACTATATTCCCTGTGACTCTTTTTCCCTTCCCCTTTTTTACCCCCAACTCTACCCCCCCTCCCCCGGCCAGTTTACAGAAGAAAACAGAACTTGGTAGGTATCCTGGGAGGGGAGCAGCAACAGGCAGTTACAAGAGGCTCTGATAATGGTACCTGAAGACCCAGAGACCCCTTCTCAGAATCACATTTTTAAATACACAAAATAAAGAAGATAGGATTATAAAGTAAGCTGATTACTTTGAAACACACTTCTCAAAATAGTAAAATGACTGTGATATTATAAAATATGTAACACATGAATTAAAAGGACTAGTGACAAGTCTACCAACGGTCACACTTCTGAAGAAGCACCGATGAGTAAGAGATATTTTAAGATATCAGCAAAGACTGATGCATGATGTGAACACGATCTGTGAATTCTACTGGTCTGATGCCTACATTCATAATTGAAGTAAATGCTACATTTTAGCTAGAGGTTAGTAAAAATAAAATAAATTCCCAACTTCCTGATTTCTGTCTATTGAGCCCTTGAATGAACATACATTAAAATTTGCCAGTATTATTTATCCAAAGAAACCCAAAACACTTACTCGAAAAAAAAAAATATGTATGCATATATTCATTGCAGCATTATCTACACTAATAAAAGAGAAACATGGTATTTGGCGTATGACCGCTACCCTTTTCATTGGCTAATCAGCGAGATATGCAAATTAACTGTCAGCCAAGATGGCGGCCGGCAGCCAGGCAGCTTGAAACTAACATGAGGCTTGCTTGCCTCAGTGACGGAGGACTCCAACGTTCCCCGCCTACCGCTGCAGGCCTCTGAGCCTGCAGTTTGAAACATTTTAACAAATACCACCGGACTTCAGCCAGCAGATTCGCAACATTGTAAGCAAAGGCCAGAAACCTACTTTCAGCAGCGGAGGCCTAAGAGCTGGAGCCAAGCCTCAAAGC
>NW_006283442.1:1143208-1156506 GCF_000327345.1 Myotis davidii
CGACCCTGCCTTGAGTGTGACAAGGGGCGGTGCCCCAACCCCCCAATCGGCCCTACCCTGAGTGTGACTGAGGGTGGCATCAAAACCTCCCAATCCGCCCTGCTCTGTGCATGACAGGGGGTGGTGACCCAACTCCTCAATCAGCCCTGCTCTGAGCCCGACCAGGGGCTGAAACTAGGGATTGGGCCTGCCCTCTGCCACCCGGGAGCAGGCCTAAGCCAGCAGGTCATTATCTCCCGAGGGGTCCCAGACTGCGAAAGGGCACAGGCCAGGCTGAGGGACCCCTCCTCCCTTCCCAGTGCACAAATTTTTGTGCACCGGGCTTCTAGTTTATAATAACCAAGATATGGAAGCAATTAAATGTCTATCAATAGATGAATGGATAATGAAGAAATGATACATATATACAATGAAATATGAGTCAGTCATAAAAAAAAAAAGCATGAAATCTTGCCATCTGCAACAACATGGATGGACCTAGAGGGTATTGTGCTAAATAAATGACTCAGACAGAGAAAGACAAATACCATATCATTTCATTTATATGTGGAGTCTGAAAAAAAACAAAATAAAACGAACAAGCAGAGCAGAAACAGGTTCATAAATACAGAGATCAGGCTGATGGTTGCCAGATTGGAGGCAGATTGGGGGACTGGGTCAAAGAGGTGAAGGGATTAAGAAGTAAAAATGGGTAGTTACAAAATAGTCATGGGGATGTAAAGTACAGCATAGGGAATATAATCAATAATATTGTAAAAATTATGTATGGTGTCAGATCGTACTAGATTTATTGGGGTGATTACTTCATAAGTTATATAAATGTCTAATAACTGGTTGTACACCTGAAACTAATGTAATATTTTATGTCAACTGTAATAGAAAATAATTATTAAAAAAACAAACAAATCTCCCAATGTAAATAATATAATTTAAGAATAGCCTATGGTACCAATAGCGTGCTCCAACTCCAGAAAATTAAATTTTAGGCCTTCTACAATAGCTGCCCCCTCCTTATCCACAGGGGATACCTTCCAAAGTTTCTCCAATGAATGCCTGAAACTGCAGATAGTACTCAACTCTGTATGTACTATGGCATGTCCTATACATACATACTCACTTAAAGGCAGCACTTCATGGCCTCTCTTTGGCATGTCCGAATTGCCAGCACCACTAGTCTTACACTTTGGAGTCATTAAGTAAAATACGAGATACCTGAACACAAGCACTAAGATACCCCGACAGTCAATCTGACAACTGAGATGGCTATTAAATGACTAATGGGTGGATAGCATATCCAGTGTGAAGACAATGGACAAAGGGCTAATTCACATCTCAGGTGTGAATGAGGAAGATGGTGTGAGATGTCATCACACTACTCAGGACAGCACACAACTTAAAACTTATAAATTATTTCTGCAATTTTCCATTTAATATTTTCGGCCCACAGGTACCTGCAACTTCAGAAAGTGAAACTGTAGATGGTGCGAGGGAGACAACTGTATATTATAAAATAAAATAGCATCTCATTATTTAGAGTTATATATCATTACCTATTTTCCCAAAAAATGGGGCCCACATGGCCCTAGGGCAGCGGTTCTCAACCTGTGGGTCGCGACCCCTTTGGCGGTCGAACGACCCTCTCACAGGGGTCGCCTAAGACCATCCAGCATATCAGATATTTACATGACGATTCATAACAGGAGCAACATTACAGTTATGAAGTAGCAACAAAAATAATGTTATGGTTGGGTCACATCATGAGGAACTGTATTTAAAGGGCCAGAAGGTTGAGATCCACTGCCTTAAATGAAAATTTTAATGCATCAATAGAAAAAAAAAAGACGCTGCATAGCATTCCCCCAAACACCTTTTATTTATTTATTTATTTATTTATTTATTATTAGTTAAGGTATTACAAATGTGTCCTCATCCCCCAAACACCTTTTTTTTAATTCTTTTTTTATTTTTTATTTTTTTATTTTTATTTTTATTTTTTTTATTATTAGTTAAGGTATTACAAATGTGTCCTCATCCCCAAACACCTTTTTTTTAAAGGACAGAGTCCAATTATACATCGCCAGGCCAGCCAAGGTGAGTGCAATGTGATTGGTCACGGGGTGGGGGGTGCTCCGTGATCAATCGGCCGCAAAGAGGGAGGCCCAGGCCACCAGCTGATGGGGCGATCGATGTGGGGGTGGGGCTCCATGATCAGCACAAAGAGGGAGGCCCAGGCCACTGGCCAGCAGGGATAAATTATTTCTGCAATTTTCCATTTAATATTTTCGGCCCACAGGTACCTGCAACTTCAGAAAGTGAAACTGTAGATGGTGCGAGGGAGACAACTGTATATTATAAAATAAAATAGCATCTCATTATTTAGAGTTATATATCATTACCTATTTTCCCTTAAATCAGCGGTTCTCAACCTGTGGGTCGCGACCCCTTTGTGCGATGATCGATTGTGGAGCCCCAGCCAGGTGGGCAGGGCCTCCCTCTGCACAGCGATCAATCATAGAGCCCCAGCCGGGTGGGCAGGGCCTACTTCTTTGGGGCAATCCTTCACAGAGCCCCAGCCAGGTGGGCAGGACCTACCTCTTTGGGGTGATCGATTGCGGGGCTCCCAGACAGTGAGAGGGTGCAGGTCAGGCTGAGAGACCTCCTCCCCGACCCCCGCGAGTGCATGACTTTCGTGCACCGGGCCTCTAGTGTGATCATAATAATAGATGTAGAAAAAGCATTTGACAAAATCCAGCACCCATTTATGATAAAAACTCTCAGCAAAGTGGGACTAGAAGAAACTTACCTCATCATAATAAAGACCATATATGACAAACCCACAGCTAACACCACACTCAACAGGAAAAAACTGAGCTTCCCTTAAGATTAAGAATGAGACAGGAATGTCCATTTTACCCCTCTTATTCAACACTGCACTGGAAGTCCTAGCCACAATAATCAGATAAGAAGAAGAAATAAAAGGCATTCAAATTGGAAAGGAAGAAGTAAAACTGTCATTACTTGTAGATGACACTATAATGTATATAGAGTACCCTAAAGATTCCATTAAAAAACAACTACTAGAACTGATAAATTCAGTTAGCAAGACACAAAATAAACATTCAGAAATCATTTGCAGTTTTATGCACAAACTAGAGGCCTGGTGCACGACATTCGTGCACTGCAGGGAGGGTCCCTCAGCCCGGCCTGTGCCCTCTCGCAGTCCAGGACCCCTCAGAGGATGTCCGACTGCCAGCTGAAGCCCACTCTCCACAGGGAGCGGGCCTAAGCTGGCAGTCAGACATCTCCCAAGGGGTCCTTAGTGCTGCCGTAGAGGTGGGAGAGGCTCCCGCCACCACCGCTGCGCTCACCAGCCATGAGCCCAGCTTCTGACTGAACAGCATTCCCCCTATGGGAGCGCACTGACCACCAGGGGACAGCTCCTGCATTGAGTGTATGCTCCCAGTGGTTAGTGTGCATCATAGCGACTGGTCATTCTGCCATTCGGTCAATTTGCATATTAGCCTTTTATTATATAAGATAATAAACTATCAGCATAAGAAACTAAGAAAATAATCCCACTTACAATTGCATCAGGAAAAAACACACCTAGGAATAAACTTAACCAAGGAGGTAAAAGACAACGGCATCAGGGAAAAACACACTTAGGAATAAATTTAACCAAGGAGGTAAAAGACCTGTACTCGAAAAATTATAAGACACTGAAGAAAAATATTGAAGAAGATACAAATAAATGAAAGCATATACCATGCTCATAGACAGGAAGAATTAATATCATTAAAATGTCCATACTATCGCCCTAGCTGGTTTGACTCTATAGGATAGAGTGTCAGCCTGCATATGGAAGGGTCCAGGTTCGATTACAGTCAAGGGCACATGCCGGGGTTGCAGGCTCAATCCTCAGTGTAGGACGTGCAGGAGGCAGCCGGTTAATAATTCTCTCTCATCATTGATATTTCTATCTCTCTCTTCCTCTCTGAAATTAATAAAAAATATATTAACAAATAATAATAAAATAAAATGTCCATACTATCCAGAGCAATCTATAGATTCAATGTAATTCCTATCAAAATAATAATGGCACATTTCACGGAACTAGAACAAATAATCCAAAATTTTATATGGAACCACAAAAGACCCGAATAGCCTCAGCAATCTGATAAAGAAGAATAAAGTTGGATGGATCACATTACCTGATATGAAATTATATAAGGCCATAGTAATCAAAACAGCATGGTACTGGCATAAAAACATTCATATAGATCAATGGAATAAAATAGAGAACCCAGAAATAAATCCATGTTTATGTGGTCAATTAATATTTGACAAAGGAAGCAAGGACATACAATGAGGTAAAAACAGTCTATTCAATAAATAGTGTTGAGAAAATTGGATACATGAAAAAAAAATGAAACTAGACCACCTTCTTATATATAAGAATAAACTCAAAATTGATAAAGACTTAAAGTTTTTGTTGTTTTTTTAAATATATTTTCTTGATTTCAGAGAGGAAGGGAGAGGGAGAGAGAGATGAAAACATCAATGATGAGAGAGAATCACTGATTGGCTGCCTCCTGCATACCCCACACTGGGGATCGAGCCCACAACCTGGGCAAAGTTTTTTGCACAGCAAAGGAAACTATTAACAAAATGAAAAGACAACCTATTGGACTGGAGAACATATTCGTCAATGATACATCTGATAAGGGGTTAATATCCAAAATTTGTAAAAAACTCGGCTTAACACCAAACAAACAACTCAATTAAAAAGTGAGCAGAAAACCCGAATAGACACTTCTCCAAGAAAGACATGCAGTTGGCCAATAGACATATGAAATGTTGCTCAATATCACTAATCATCAGGGAAATGCAGATCAAAACTATAATGCGAGTTCACCTCATGTCAGTCAGAATGGCTATCATCAACAAGTGTTGATGGGGATGTGGAGATAAGAGAAACCTAGTGCACTGTTGGTCAGAATGCAGATTGGTGCAGTCACTATGGAAAACTGTTTGAATGTTCCTCAAAAAATTAAAATGGAATTGCCTTATAAACCAGTGATTCCATTTCTGGTAACGTAATTCAAAGAAGCCTGAAGCACTAATTCAAAAGAATATATGCACCCCCATGTTCACTGCAGCATTATTTACAAAAGCCAAGACATGGAAGCAACCCAATTGCCCCAGCAATAGATAAGTGGATAAAAAAGCTGTGGTACTGCCCAGCAGCAGTGGCTCAGTGGTTGAGCGCTGACCTACAAACCAGGAAGTCACGGTTCGACTCTCAGTCAGGGCATATGCCCGGGTGTGGGCTCAATTTCCAGTGTGGGGCACACAGGAGGCAGCCAATCAATGATTCTCTCTCATCATTGATATTTCTATCTCTCCCTCTCCCTTCCTCTCTGAAATCAATAAAAATACATTTTAACAAAGAGGCTGTGGTACATATATACAATGGAATACTACTCAACCATAAAAAGGAATGAAATCTTAACTTCTGTGACAGCATAGACGAGGGGTGGGGAACTGCCAGTCATATAAGGCCTGAGAAATCATTTCGTCTGGCCCTGTCCAGGCATTAGGGGTGAGTTAAATGTTTGACCAAATATATATCGCAGGTTAATTTTTAAGCTGATAATTTTATATGGCCCACAAATGATGTTATAAATATCCAAATGGCCCTTGGCAGAAAAAAGATTCCCCACCCCCTTGCATAGATGGACTTAGAGGATATTATGCTAAGTAAAATAAGTCACAGAGAAAGACAAATACCATATAATTCTACTTATATGTGGAATCTAAAGAACAAAATAAAACAAAAAGTAAAAACAGACTCATAGATATAAAGAAGAGACTGACTGAATATCATGGTAACTATGTATGGTGGCCACGTGGGTACTTGAAGCATCGAGGGAGCCACTCTGTAATGTATATGAATTGCTAACCACTTTTCTGTGCATCTGAAACTAACAGAGAATAATATTCAATGTAAACTATAACTGAAAAACTAAAAAACAGACAATGCCAGTCATGTTTCTTCTTTACTTGCATACAGGGATATCAGAATCTAAACTGTGCTGCTCCAAAATATCTTGAAAATGTTTAATGCGAAACATGGCAGTAAAAAAATTACAGATGAATAATTTATACCACAAAAATAGTGAAGATATAAAGCCAAATATACAACGGAACATTGGTACAATTACATTAAAAATTTATATTGTACACTGGGGAATGGAACTGAAATACTTTACCTTCATCATCACAAACTGTATTAAGGTACCCTGCCTCCTATCTCCCCACTTGTGGCACTGACCTACTGGAAATGGCAAAGCTCGGCCCTGGAATCACACCGCTCTGTCCACAGTACTTTCTTTCCTGGCCACCAGGTGAACCACCAACAGAAGATTCCAGGAAAGGGAGTGAAGCTCTTTAGTTGAGCTGCCTAGCGGATCCCAGGTAGTCAAAAGATGAAGAGGAAGGACTCTGATTTGGGCAGGAACCAACTGCGGTAGAATGTGGCCCAAGCATAGTAGAAAGAATGCTGGACATGGAGTCAAAAGGGAAAACGGAATGGAAACATCAAACCATCATTTGATATATGGCCTTTACAGATCCCATCTCATTTATTTTCAAAACTGTGTGTATTAGATACTTTTAATTATTGCACAGATTTTTTTAAAAGGCTAAGGGTCCTCCAAAGATCAGGAAACTCGCAGATTGTTAGAATTTAACACTGAGTGTTAGATACCAAGCAGATGCTGTTTCTGGAACTTCTTTCCCATTTTGAGACTTGGTTCTAGGCCCAGCTCTGCCACTCATCAGCTGTATGACTTTGGAAGGGTCCTGTAACCCTCCAAAGCCTCAGTTTACTGTTTTAAAGCAAATCCAAAACTGCTGACCTACTTCACTGGGTGGCTGTGTGATTCAAAGGACCTGTATTGGCTAAAAGCATCCTATAAGTGTGAGCAGTTACTATCCACACTTTGATGTTTAAGAGACAATTACATCCTTCAAATTTTCAAATGAGTTAGTAAAATTCCAGTTCCCAGCAGTGGGTAGAGCAACTGCTGGGATCACGCTCCTCTATATATTTCAGACCAAATGCTGTATTCCACCAGTTCTTGCTTGAAAAATTTAAATTTCATTGCTTTGCCAAGGGAATTTTGTTTGACTTCTGTAGAAATTCATATTCAATTGATAATATAGTTCAAGGGGGAAAAGAGGATTATAAGTTATCTTTAACTTTTTCAGGAATGTCTCTGTTTTCTAAATCAAGAGTTATCGGGGTGGGAGGGATGGGATAGCACAGATCTGGAAGAGAAGTGGCCACGCCAAAAATACAGAACACTTAATGCAGGTGAACCTTGAAGATACTGGAGGTCCGTTTCCAGACCACTGCAAAAAAGTGAGTTGTAATATTTTTGCTGGCGAAGGGTCTTGCTTTCAATTTTTAAAACAAGTTAATATCTGTGTAACACAATAAAGCAAAGCCAGGACAGTAGATCTCAAACTTTAGTGTGGCAAAAAGACTGTGCCTGGGTTGCTTGTTAAAAGTCCAGAGTACTGGGTCTCCACCCTAATGACTCCAATTCAGTAGCTCCAGCTGGGGCTCAGGGATCTCTACTTTAGCTTGCCCCCTGGATGATCTTCATTCCAAACTTCAAGAAACTGGCTAGAAGATTAATTCTGCAAAGTTTAACTGGTCTATACTGGAGTATCTAACCAAATGCAGTACTTTTAATGATGACAACAATTAAGATTATAAAAGTCAACATTTATTAGATTTACTATGTTCCAGGAATTTAAGTATCTCATACGCATTATTTCATTTAATCCAGGTAGGCACTGTTATCTCCATTTTTAAAGAAACTTAAACTTTAAAGAGGCTTAAGTAGGCCAAGTATCTTTCTTAAGGAGAGCTGGCTAGTATGAAACTAGGATTTGAATTCAGGAAGCCCTACCCACAAAGCCCATCTATTTTTACACCATGGACCTTCCTGACCACTCAGAAATGCTGGCACTGACAGCTGAAATTTTAGAAGCACACTGACGCTGTTTTCCTAGAAAGTTACAAGCTTTAGCACCCTTTCCTCTCCAACCAACCTGAGCATCATTCCCCCCTCACCCTCGCCTTTACTCTGATCATTCTACATGAACTACATGAACGAAGCATTCCAAATTGCTGTTTTGTCCCTAGACTGTCACTGGCAGGAGAAACATGGATAACATTCCGTTTAGAAAGTGACATGTGGCAATTTGTATGCCCTTCTGCCAACTAAACCATGGCAGACATGGCAAACTGAACGTGTGTCACTGAGCCAACTGGAAAGTGATTCCCAGAGCATCCCCAACTTTGGATGCTCTGTGATCTTAATTATTACAGAGAAGCTAAAGAGGCAAAAAAAAAAAAAAAAAAAAAAAAAAAAAAAAAAAAAAAAAAAAAAAAAAAAACCGGAGAAAAACATACAAACTGGCATCAGTTTCTTTCCCCCAAAGAATACTGATACTACACTTTTCTGTACTGTATAACTTCAGTACGGTCTATTATAACTTTCTTACCTACAAAGTAAAACAAGTCACTAAATAAGAGAATATTGAAACCAGCAAATACACTATTCATATCATTGCATTTAAATATTTCATATACTTTAGAAAGCTTAATAATATGATACAGTATGTCATTTATACTTGATTACAAATGGTTATTATAATAACCTATAAAAATTAGGATCTTAGGTATATCCTATATAATAAAAACCAAATATGCAAATTGATCAAACAGTGGAACGACTAGGGGAATGACCGGTCACTATGATGCGCACTGACCACCAGAGGGCAGACGCTCAGCGCAAGAGCTGCCCTCAGCCCACAGGCCCCAGGCCAGCCAAGGCAGGTGACAGCAAGGGCCCCCTGATCTCCCCACCAGTCACCCCGCAGATTGGCCCTGATCACCAGCCAGGCCTAGGGACCCTACCCATGCACAAATTTCATGCACTGGGCCTCACATAGGTATATAATTCTATCTCCCTCTCCCTGCTTGTTTTTAATGAGACAATACTATTTGATGACATTTCACTAGAGAGAAACTGTTCAAGAAATGAGCCACAGTAAAGTTCAAGAATTATATGACACCCGTATGTACTTTTCTTTAGATTTCACATTTTTAGGAATTTTAGAAGCAGCTTTTAATTTTAAAAGTTCTGTTGCCTATCAAATGTTGAGCATCCATTCAGAAATACTTTGAAACTTTCCACTGGAAAAGAAATAGCTGTTTATGTAATAATGAGCATAAGCCTTTTCAGAGCAAGTGGAAACTTCTTTTTAAAAAGGCTGAGATTAAAAAGTACAAAAATTATAAAATTAGTCATGGCGATGTAATGTATAGCATGTGGAATAGAGTTGATAATATGATAATAACTACGTATGGTGTTAGGTGATACTAGACTTATCACAGTGATTATCTTGTTAGGTATTCAAATGCCTAATCACTATGCTGTACCCCTGAAACTAATAAAGTATGTCTATTACAACTTAAAAATAAATGAGCCGAAACCGGTTTGGCTCAGTGGATAGAGCATCGGCCTGCAGACTGAAAGGTCCCAGGTTCGATTCCGGTGAAGGGCATGTACCTGGGTTGCGGGCACATCCCCAGTGGGAGATGTGCAGGAGGCAGCTGATCGATGTTTCTCTCATCATCGATGTTTCTAACTATCTCTCTCTCCCTTCCTCTCTGTAAAAAATCAATGAAATATATTTTAAAAAAATAAAAAATAAAAATAAAAATAAATGAAAAAAACAAATACTGAGTTAGAAAATGTTGAACTCAGTTGTTAAAGGTAACTTTCACATTTAGATGCATGACCTGCATTCTTATGATTTAATAAAATTTCTGCAAGAGATTGTTTTTTTCTATTTAGGAATTTTTCTCCTGCAAAAAGGAAAGTGAAAATACTAGTAAATAAATCAAAAACACCTCAGGAGAAACTAAACATAAGCTAGCACAAAGATGACTAATAGAAAGCACACTGATTCTTGTCTCAACAGAGGAAAAAGCATGCTTTGGTGGGGGGAAGTCTGTTGAAGGATGTGCACCCAGGGTTGCTACTTAGGGAATATTATAAAACACTGACAATATAGCAGATGTCCCTGTAACACAATGTTAACTTCATTAGAAATACTTACTTACTAAAAGTACAATTAATAGCATATTTTCAAATTATGTCTCCAACTGTAATTTCAATTCTTGTGATTGAAATTACAGGGCATCTTTGTCAGAGAACATGGAGAGTCCAGGAGAGTATGGAAACTTACATTCGGCAGTTCAACAAATGGAGGTGGGATCATCAGACGTTCATATGCCAAAAAATGAGCCAAGCTCTTTATAGTACTTCACATTATAAACAAAATTCAACTAAAATGGAGCATATACCTAAATGTGAGAGCTAAAACTATAATAGTTCCAGAAGATAGGAGAAAGTTTTTGTGAACTTGGGATAGGCAACGATTTCTTAGCTCTAACACAAGAAGCACAATCCCTAATAGAAAAAAAAAATTATTAACTTTTCAACAGATGAGATACTTATGCTTTTCAAAAGACACCATTATGACAAAATGACAACCCAGAGACTGTGAGAAAATATTTGCAAGTTTATATCCAATAAAGATAAAGAACTTGTATCCAAAATATAAAGAAACCTTACTGCTCAATAGTAAAACAAAAAATACAGTAAAATTATGAGCAAGCAATTTGAATAGACACCACCAAATATGATAAATGAATGGCTAATAAACACATGAAAAGATGCTCAACATCATTAGTCATTAGGGAAATGCTAATAAAAATAACAATAACCAGCCCTCGCCAGAGAGTTCAGTTGGTTAGAGCATCATCCTGATACTCCAAGGTTGTGGGTTTGATTCCGTGTCAGGGCACATATAAGAAGCAAGCAATGAATGCATAAATAAATGGAGTATCAAGTGTCAGTCTCTCTCTCATCTAAAAATCAATATAGAAAAAAATTTAAAAGGAAATAGAACCCCATATATGCCAAACTTACCTACTTACTAAAATATTCTATTTTTACCCTTTGAATTACAGTTAGTGCTGTAATTGCACATTTATATGTGTGCGTTAGTACATATAATATTAACTTTTCTTTTTATCATTAAGGACTCATGGCTTTTCATAGAGTCAGGTTGTACCTGTAGATCAACAACTGTAGATCTAGTCATTCTTTGTGACATGCACATTGTCAAAACCTGACCCTTTTCAGCTGACTCTTTTGTCTTTTCAGCAAAAGCCCAGCACTTTTTACAGAATCCTGGTTTTCTGGCAATAGCAACATGCTTCAGGCCATCCTGATTTTCCCCAGCTCCCAAATAGGGACTCAGCTTCTTTGAAGGAGCCCTGGCTATTGCTAAGGAAATATACTACTGAGCTCAATATTTGGGTGCTGATGGAACAAGTGGACTGGTGATGAGATGACCCTCTTTGCAGTGGTTCTCAACCTTCTGGCTCTTTAAATACAGTTCCTCATGTTGTGACCTAACCATAAAATTATTCTCGTTGCTACTTCATAACTGTAATGTTGCTACTGTTATGAATCGTAATGTAAATATCTGATATGCAGGATGGTCTTAGGCGACCCCTGTGAAAGGGTCGTTCAACCGCCAAAGGGGTCGTGACCCACAGGTTGAGAACCGCTGCTCTATGGCCACTGAAAAAAACAGACCTAGGGAATATGGTGCTTCCTAAGGTCATAATTATGTTCATGGTGAGACTGCTCATATCTTTCTTATATTACTGTACTCTTCCTTTTAAAAAAAATATTTTTATTGATTTCAGAGAGGGAGAGGGAGAAACGTCAGTGATGAGAGAGACTCATTGATCATCTGTCTCCTGCACTCCCCCTACTGGGGATAGAGCCCACAGCCCAGTACCTGACCAGGACTTGAACCATGACTTCCTGGTTCATAGGTTAATGCTCAACCTATGAAGAGCCATACCAGCCAGGCTATACTCTTTCTTGCATACAATTTTAAATGGACTCTACGACATGCCTATTTAGATTTTTTTGGTTGTTTTTGTTAATCCTCACCTGAGGATCTTTTTCCATTGATTTTTAGGGAGAGTGGAAGAAAGAGAGAAAGACAGAGAGAAACATTGATGTGAGAGAAACACATCGATTGGTTGCTTCCTGCACACCAGTACCCAGGCTAAGAGGAACCTGCAACCAAGATACATGCCCTTGAATGGAATCGAACCTAGGACCTTTTAATCTGCAGGCCAACGCTCTAACCACTGAGCGACTGGTTAGTGCTATTTAGATTTTTTTTAAAAATATATTTTATTGATTTTTTTACAGAGAGGAAGGGAGAGGGATAGCGAGTTAGAAACCTCGATGAGAGAGAAACATCGACCCAGCTGCCTCCTGCACGCCCCGCACTGGGGATGTGCCTGCAACCCAGGTACATGCCCTTAACCGGAATTGAACCTGGGACCCTTGAGTCCACAGGCCGATGCTCTATCCACTGAACCAAACCAGCTAGGGCAGGGCTATTTAGATTTTTAACATTTCACTCAGATTGTGATTATCCTCATCACCTCTGATTTTATCATTGCTGTGTGACTCAAGGATCATTATTTTTGAGGATAGCTGTATGTGTCCTTTATCAAGAAAGCATCTGATAGCCCGCCTGGCGTGGCTCAGTGGTTGAGTGTAGACCTATGAACCAGGAGGTCATGGTTCGATTCCCAATCAGGGCACATGCCCTGGTTGTGGGCTCGATCCCCAGTAGGGGGAGTGCAGGAGGCAGGCAATCAATGATTCCCTCTCATCGTTGATCTCTCTCTCTCTCTCTCTCCCCCCACTCTCTAAAATCAAAAAAAAAATTTTTTTAAAGAAAGCATCTTATAAAAATATGTATAGAATTATTGTTTTCATGTAAATACATATTTGTCATATAGCTTTTAGATAGGATTATAAAATTATTTACACATATACATTCATTATGCAAATTTTAAAAATCAAAATAAAATACCACTATATACCCTCTTGAAGGGCTAGGATTCAAAATACTGACAATACCAAATACTGGCAAGGATGCAGAGAAACTGGAAACCTAATACCTTGCTGGGGATGACTACAATGGGATGACTATTTTAGTAACTAGTTTGGCAGTTACAGTTACACACAGAATTACCATATAATGTAGAAATTCAATCCCTAGTTATCTACCCAAAACCGTGGTCAGTAAACTGCGGCTCGCGAGCCACA
>NW_006283442.1:1156557-1157673 GCF_000327345.1 Myotis davidii
AGCCTTAGGAGTACCCTAATTAAGTTAATAACAATGTACCTACCTATATAGTTTAAGTTTAAAAAATTTGGCTATCAAAAGAAATTTCAATCATTGTACTGTTGATATTTGGCTCTGTTGACTAATGAGTTTGCCGACCACTGACCCAAGAGAATGAAAACGTATGTCCACAAGACTTGCATGTAAATGTTCATAGCAGCATTATTCATAACAGCCAGAAAGTGGAAGCAAGTCAAGTGTATAGCAACTGATGAACAGATAAACAAAACATGGGCTATCCACTCAACTGAATATTATTTGGCCATAAAATGAAATGAAGTACTGATACATGCTACAACATGGATGAACCTTGAAAAAAAAGATGCTAGGTGAAAGAAGCCAGACACAAATGACCATATATTACCTTACTCTATTTCTATGAAATATCCAGAAAAGTATAATCTACAGGCACAAGAAGCAGATCGGGTTCTAGGAATGGAACAGGAAAGCCTGCAAATGAGCATGAGTTTTCTTTCAGGGGTGATGGAAATGTTCTAAAATTAGATAGTTTTGATGGTTGCATAACTCCATAAATTTACAAACAACCGTTGAGTTGCTACATTAAAAAAACATCAAGACAGAATGCTGATCCATAGTTGCCGAGGTCTTCAGTGGGAGCAGGAACTGACTGCAGAAGGACATGGGCAACTTTTTTAGGCGACAGAAGTGTTCTATTACATGACGGTGATGGTTGTTGCACAACTCTACAAATTTCCTAAAAATCATCAAACTGTAGACTTACAATGGGTGAATTTTATGCTATGTAAATTATATCTAAATAAAGCTCCTAAAAAACTCTTGGGCAGACTTTCTGGGGTCACTACATTTATTGTCTGTATATGCAACCCCATCTTTCTGGTTCTAAGAATGGCTCTGTGAAATGAATGTGGATAGGGAGAAACTAAGATGGCGGCAGAGATAAACACCGGGAAGTTGATGCCGCTCACAACAATTGATTAATACCTCAGAAAAACAATACGGACATCATCCAGAACCACAGGAAGCCTGGCTGACTGTAAATTCTACAACTAGAAGGAAAGAAAAGCACACTGAGAGCAAGAGAAGCTGCAGAAGAGA
>NW_006283442.1:1159536-1163400 GCF_000327345.1 Myotis davidii
ATAATAAAGTGGAAAAAAAGAAAAAAAATTAGGAAACAAATAAATAGTTCATGAAAACAAACAAAATAAATAAAAATAAAAAAATAAATGTGGATAATTTCTAACCTTCATGAGAATTGTCTGAGTCTCCCAAATAGCTATTTGAGTAATCCAAAGAGTAATGTCTAAGTAATCTACAGTCAAAATTATGCAATGTATCTGTCTCTCTCATTAAATTATACCGAGACAGCACCTTGAAGCTATCATTACATATGAAGTACCCATCATCATCATAAAACTCCACAATTCGTAATTCACATGGAAAATAGGCTTCAATTTAGTCCCTGCTCACCCACTGAACTATTCCAGTAGCCAGCTGGAAGGACACTTTATTTTAGAGACACTGTACCTTGTGGTGCCACAGAATTCCCCTTCTATTTCTTTCCAAGGCTGGGATGAGAGCCAGTGGAGTAGTGGGCAAGGTAAAATCACCACCTCAGGAGAACACCAGAAACCCAGGTGCAATAACATCCCATTTGTATTCTACAGAACTGAAACCTCCTACTCAGGCACTCACACCATTTTAACGTTGTAAGTACAATAGCTTCCACCAATTTTAAAACTACGAATCCCTGTGGGAGAAAATTATAAAACCCTGAAACATTTTTCAAGTAAACTGAGGCTCAGAACAGGAAAGTGATTTTCCATGAGGTCCCATCAGGTTAGCGGGCTGGGATAACAACCCCAATTCAGCTCTAGTCCATTGTTTTTGTGGCTTGTTTGATTACTGATCCCAATACAATAATATCTTCCCAATCACCCCGTCATCTTTGACTTCTCACTCTCCTAAAACATTCAAATGCTAGTTAAAAATATAAATTGTGAAATCGTTTTGGAATCATCCCCTCCTCCCCATTTTCATGGCCTTAGCGCAGATTTCATTACCTCTGAACCAGACTATTGAGGAACAGTCTCTCCCCAGGGCCACTGCCCTCCCCATCCTCTCTGCAGAGCTGGTCCCCTCTACAGTCCCTGGTTAAACACCTCTTGGGGTTTCTACTGCCTGAGGGTAAAGTCCAAACTCCACAGGTCCAGGCAAGGACCTTCCTAATTATGTACAGACCTATCTCTCCAATCTTATCTCTCACTTCTCCACCCAGCTACCCTGTGCAGTTCCCTTAGCCCAACAAATTAGCCTCTTTGTGGACACTTATTATTTGCAAAGCTCAGTGCTAAGTACTCTACATGTATCACCTCATTTAATCTTCATAGCAACCCTATGTGGTAGGTAGGTATCTTACTACTCCCAGTTTACAGGGGAGGAAAATGAAGCTTAGATAACTCCTCTGGCTGACAGGGTCCTGTTACAAGGACCCGCCTCCTCCCCATGCTGTTACAGTTGGCCTGGAAGGCCTTGCCGCTTCTCTACTGCTGCTCCCTATACCCCCACCATAATCTTTGAGACCTCACTCAATTGACCTCCCCCAATCATGCCATTCTTCACCCAGAGTTAATAATCCTATCTTTGGAGCTCCCAGCTTCTTACATTCCTCATTAGAAACTCATCACACTATATCATAATTATCTCTATACATTCTAATCTAACAATTAGACTATGAACCTAAGAAAATAAGAATAGCTTTAAACACACACACAAACCTCTTTCTTGCCCTCACCAGTTTGGCTAAGTGGATAGAGCATCGGCCTGCAGACAGAAGGATCCCGGGTTCGGTTCTGGTCAAAGGCATGTACCTAGGTTGCAGGCGCCTCCCAGGCCCCGGCCCTGGTTGAGGCATGTGCAGGAGGCAACCAATCAATGTGTTTCTCTCACATTGATATTTCTTTCTGTCTTCTACTCTCTTTTACTCTCTCTAAAAATCAATGGAAAATATCCTTGGGTGAGGATTAAAAAATAAAAACAAAGAAAAATAAACACACAACTTTTTCTTGTCCCTATGTCTGGCATATAGTAGCCAGGTAATAAATGAACAAGGTACATTACTATTTATTATGTGTTGTTTTGTTTTCTCCTGTTCCCTCCTTATATATTCTATTTCAGAGCCTCTGAGTTCTTATTGTCAATACATTCCTGATAGTGTTCCCTCTAGTTACCTTTCTTTCCAGTGGTGCACTAATTTCTCCAAAACACAGTTCTGAGCCTGGCTTCTCTGTTCAAAAACATCCTTGACTCCTCGGCAGTTATCAAGTAATGTATAGATTCTTTAACTCTGGAATTTCAGAGTGTCCATCATCTGGATAATTTCATCCTAACTTGCATGATTTCCCTACACCAAACCAAATTATGTTATCTCTTGTTCTCTCAAATCACACAAAATCTCTGTACATCTGACTACTGAAATGCCCCACCTTTCCCTCCATAACTACCTGCAAAAATCTCACCTTCTTCAAATCAGAGTTGATCACCCTTATTAAGCCTTCCTTGACTTGGTACATGAGTGAAAACTACAACTCTTCCAAAATCCTAGAGCATTATGGTTTTACCTCTTTTGGGGTATTTAATACATTCTGCATAGTTCTACTGTGATTTAGACACATCTTAGCTCATCTAAAATTTCCTTGACAACATCAACTACTCTTCCTTATAGAACTACGCCTGTTTCATACCTGGGAGGTGCTTAACAAATTTAGTTTGGTGCATTATTAAAATAATACAAAGACTGGGTTATGGTAAAACCTATCTATCAGGCATTTAAAAGAAATTAATGTGAAGTCAAACTAATTGAAGAACTTCACAATCCCCCCCAAGGCTATATTGCACAGTGGCATTTAAAAACCAGTTTTGGAAAAAACTGGCCTTAACTGGCCCATATCTTAAGAAGTCAGATCAACGTAGGATGGAAAAATCATCTAAACTGATAGTAATCATCACAGAGTGACAGCCAGTGTTAAACACAAGGCTAAGTGTTTAACATGCCTAATTTTCTTAGTTCTGACAAACCTCCAAGGCAGATAAAGCTATTCCACATTCTATCCTTGAACAGATTTCGGTCAACAGAAGTTCAACAGTTTGCCCAATGCTAGGTATCTTTTGAATGGCAGAACCAAGATCCTTACCAAACTAGAAACATTTACCAAAAGACTAAAGCTCCCTATGAAGGAGTTACAGTGGATTCTCATCATTTAAAAAGGCTTCATCTATAGCAGCAAACCAGTGTGCTGCAAGAAGTTGTTTTTTTTAAAATATATTTTATTGATTTTTTACAGAGAGGAAGGGAGAGGGAGAGTCAGAAACATCGATGGAGAGAAACATCGATCAGCTGCCTCTTGCACACCTCCCACTGGGGATGTGCCCGCAACTGAGGTACATGCCCTTGGCCGGAATCGAACCTGGGACCCTTCAGTCCGCAGGCCAACGCTCTATCCACTGAGCCAAACCAGCTAGGGCTGCAAGAAGTTTTAAACCATGCAACACCTGCCTATTTAGCCAGAGGCACTGACCTCTTTTCTGTTAGACTGTCAAATAAAAAAAATGACAACAGCCAATACAATAATAGCTGTCTGGTGTGAATGAATCAAAAATACAACTATATTTTTGTCAGATCAGCAAAATATAGTATTTTTTGTGGTGTGCCGCCAAATTTTAGTTATTAGTTTATGTGTGTCATGAGATGAAAAAGGTTGAAATCACTATCTATGGCATAGTTCAACACTATCACGAATTACTGAATCTATACTGCATAACTAAGGACAGGACCCCGTGACCCGTGACCCAATTCAGCCAAAGGCATTATTGCGTGACTTGGTAGGAAAACCAGCATTAACACTAAATTCCTGTGCCTGTACCTTTATAATGTTCAGGGAGCACTATGTACAAGTATAAATGCTACACTGCATGTTTAAATCAAATAACAATTTTAGGTTTTC
>NW_006283442.1:1163410-1164261 GCF_000327345.1 Myotis davidii
AAAATTAATCTCACTTATTGAAAATACATTATATATTAAATATCATAATATGCAGATTCCAACCTTTTTGTACTCAATAATCGCCACAGCTTAAACTAGCTTTGCACATGAAAACAGAACTATACTATCCATACATTAAAAAAAACACTATACATTAAGATACAATAGACTGAAATTTAATTTTGTGTAATGCTATACAACGTAAATAAAAACTGCTTTTAACCCATGAAGGTTGGAATTCTTGCATTTTGCAAGGTGTTTTTTTGTTTTTATTTGTTTCATTTTGTTTGTATTTTGTTTCTAAATGTCAAAATAAAAGAAAGTCTGGGTCTTCTAGCTTCCAGAATTGTAACAAAATAAATTTCCGCTGTTTAAGCAAAAATAAATAATAAATAAATAAGAGAAAGTTCTAGGTTATATTTTACAAGCACTTCCCTTCAAGTAAAACTAAAGATCACCAATACATAAAATAAAAATTGGGCAAAATTATCATTATATTTTTCTCTTTTTGACTTTACATTAAAAGTATAAGAGGAAGCTTGATGTGCTATATAAGAATTTTGAGGATATAAATACAACTTAAAAATGTGATGAGTATCTTAAGGCAAATTTATAGAATTATCTATCAATATGTATGGAATTTTAGTAACTTGTATCCATCTCCTTTCTATATTTGGTGGTCCCTTGTGGGTAGAAATTAAATCATATATAATTAAGAATAACAAATATACCTGATCAAATCACTGGGGAAGTAACTAAGTTAGAAATTAACCCTTGCATGGCCCTGGCCAGGTAACTCAATTGGTTAGAGTATTGCTCTGATACACCAAGGTTGTGGGTTCAATCCCTGG
>NW_006283442.1:1164316-1164967 GCF_000327345.1 Myotis davidii
CACTATCTATGGCATAGTTCAACACTATCACGAATTACTGAATCTATACTGCATAACTAAGGACAGGACCCCGTGACCCGTGACCCAATTCAGCCAAAGGCATTATTGCGTGACTTGGTAGGAAAACCAGCATTAACACTAAATTCCTGTGCCTGTACCTTTATAATGTTCAGGGAGCACTATGTACAAGTATAAATGCTACACTGCATGTTTAAATCAAATAACAATTTTAGGAATTCCTTCAATTGATCTTTGTTCTCACAACAAAGTTTACCACTAGGTGGCAGAAGTATAACATTAAGGAGGTGATGTTTCTACAATGCTTTATAAATGAAGCCTGACATTTCCCAAATCCTTTTGATAGTAACATAAAATCGTGTTAAACAGCTTAGAGTTTAAAAAAATATTTTGTCACTTTTAGAGTGGCTAGTTACAAAGAAATGATTTTAAATAAAAAATTAATCTCGTCAAAACCGGTTTGGCTCAGTGGATAGAGCGTCGACCTGCGGACTAAGGGGTCCCAGGTTCGATTCCAGTCAAGGGCATGTACCTGGGTTGCGGGCACATACCCAGTAGGAGATGTGCAGGAGGCAGCTGATCGATGTTTCTTTCTCATCGATGTTTCTAACTCTCTATCCCTCTCCCTTCCTC
>NW_006283442.1:1166038-1167127 GCF_000327345.1 Myotis davidii
ATATACCTGACAAATCACTGGGGAAGTAACTAAGTTAGAAATTAACCCTTGCATGGCCCTGGCCAGGTAACTCAATTGGTTAGAGTATTGCTCTGATACACCAAGGTTGTGGGTTCAATCCCTGGTCAGGGCACATACAAGAATCAACCAATGAATAGATAAATAAGTGGAACAACAAATTAATGTTTCTCTCCCTCCCAAATTAATTTTTTTAAAAAAGAAACTAACGCTTGCATATATTCACTTAATATGCACTCAGGAATAAAATATTTTAATGATTATTTACTAATTTTGTTAAACAAAAAACAAAATCTCCACCTTAACATAAAAACCCTCTAGACCTATGCAAATTATTTTATGTATGGTAAGTAGGGGGGTGGGAAGGATAGTCCCAAACCCTCAGTGTGACGGTTCAGGGTGTTTGGTGGAAGGAATTGTGCTTCATCTCATCAACCAGGAAGGAGTGAAGCCCCGACTGGTTCAGGTCTGGGCCAATTACATAAAGCAGAGCAAGCAGCACTGGAATGCCTTCCCAAAGCTGGCAGCGAGTCCTGTGTCCTCACAACTGTTTCACAAGGCTTCTTTGGAAATCTGCAAATGAACAAATGGTGCCCATATAGAAGACTTCTGGAAGACATACTGGCCCTGAGGTCTCATATCAACCTAGGTCCACAAAGTGATGCCAACTCCTGCTCTGGCTGCCCAGGGTTCCTTCAGGCTGATTTACTGGTATATCTGAAAGTCATCTGCAATAGACTTTGCTTTCTAAGTCTCTCTGTAAAGCAAAGGTAAAAAATGGACTGTCCATACATCAAAATAAAAAGCTTCTGCACAAGAAAGCAAAATAAATCATTAAAACAACAATGAGGTGCCACCTCACACCTGTCAGAATGGCTACCATCAACAAATGATAAGTGCTAATGAGGATGTAGAGAAAAGGGAGCCCTAGTACACTGCTGGTGGGAATGCAGACTGGTGCAGCCAGTATGGAAAACAGTATGGAGTTTCCTCAAAAAATTAAATATGGAACTGCCATTTGACCCAGTGATCCTACTTCTAGGAATATAGCCAACGAAACCCGAAGCACCA
>NW_006283442.1:1167154-1168939 GCF_000327345.1 Myotis davidii
ATACAGCAGTAAAAAAGAAGGATCTCTTACCCTTTGAGACAGCATGGAGGGACCTGGAGAGTATCATGCTAAGTGAAATGAGGCAGTCAGAGAAAGACAAGTACCACCTGATCTCACTCATATGTGGAATCTAATGAACAAAATAAACTAATGAATGGAGTTGATCCAAGAACATGGAAGCATGGGAGAGAGTGTGGAATCTCAGAGGGAAGGCAAGGGAGGGTGGGTAGATGGGAGCAAATCAACCAAAGACCTTGCATGCATATTATATAACCCATGGACACAGACAATAGGGTGGTGAAGGCCTGGGGCAGGAGGGGGTGGGCAGGGACGGGCTGGAGGGGATCAATGGGGGGATAAAAGAGGAGGTACATATGTGATACTTTCAACAATAAAGATTTTTTTTTAAATGGACACTCCAAAAGCTCTCCAGCTTCCAAAAGATGTAGCATAATCATTTATCAGCAGCATTAATCCAAAACTGAGTTCCTCTTTAGGGATCAGAGGAAGAAATAGTTGCTAGGGGATTATTTTCTATGGCAAGCACCAATTTACACCTGTAAAACAGTCTAGAAATATATGTGAAGAATAATTTGCAATATATACACATGAATGCATTTGCTCATCTTTCAGCTCTGTAAGGTAATATTACCGAATGCATTTATAAAGTGAAAATTATACAGTGAGGTAAGTTGTCTGGCTTGATAGGATATGAAAAGAACATTGCTTTTGTAGCCTTGACAGTTATTAGCTGATTCAATTCATGAGATGCTTATGTTCTCCTCTAAAAATAAGTTCAATAACCATCATAAAAGTTGCTTTGAACCAGCATTGCTCAGGGCTTGACAGGTATCAAACTGCACATTTCTAATTCATTCCCAGGAAGTAAAACAGACTTAGAACACGTAATGGTCTCTTAACACAAAGAATCTCATTTATATGCACTCAGTTGAAAAGGATACAGAAACCATTTAAAATATAATGAGAAGTATGTGGGTAATAACAAATGTACCAAAAATAAAAATTTTGAGAGCCCCTATTAGCTGCTTGGAATGGAAGACAGATCTTTTTCAACTACCCCACCCCCACCCCCAATCTAACACATAGTTGGTTCTCAATAAATATCTTTTGAATATATGGTGTGGTAAGTGCCATCCCAAGAAATTCCCTACATTAGTCATTCATTTCAAAAGAGATAAAGATGACCGCTGAATGTGGTAAGCAGCAGGTTGACAAGAACAATTGTAATGGTAGGACAATCAGCAGAGTCGGCCTGCTCCTGTGGTTAAGTTAAAGAAAAAGAGAAAACGCAAAGGAAAGCACGTGTGCACCTGGGCAACCTCCAGCGAGGACGAAGGGGGCGCTGTCCCAAGCACCCGTCCTGCCTCGGGGAGGGTACAAGAGGCCCTGCCCTGCCCTTTCCTTACCTCCTCCTCCTTTTCTTCTGGACTCGAAGCCTCGCCGAGGCTCAGCTGAGGGTGGCCTCTGGACCCGCTGTCCTCACTGCTGTTGTCACACGTGGCTTGCACCAAATCCGGGAAGGGCACAGGACCTTTTGCCCTTTCGTTACTGCCCACTGAGCTCAGGGACAGCGCGCTGAGGTTGTTGGGGTCCTTCCCTGATGGGCTCTGGGGGCTAGGGGGCTTGGGAGCGGTGGGCCTTAGAGGCGTGGGCTGCTCGGGTTCCCATGTAAACTGGCTGCCAGGTTTTGGCTCAAGGGAGTCTTTGCAAGCTGCTTCCTGGGCAGGCGGGCTTGGCAACGCGCTGCCGGTGCCAGGACCGCCG
>NW_006283442.1:1169407-1172645 GCF_000327345.1 Myotis davidii
GGGACACGGGCCCAGGCTGGGGGGCCCCGCCCGCGGGGCTGGCCACGGCCGCCCCGTTGGGCAGGGCAGGGCCCACATCAGGCTCCGAGGCCTCCTCCTTGGCTGCATCGGAGCCCTCTCGGTTTTGAATTCCTTGAAAGACGGAGGACTTCAGTTTTTTAAAGGATCCCATCTTCCGGAAGGAGGCCAGGGCGTTCCAGGTGGAAGAGTGCCCCATCAGCACCACGGAGCGGGGCCGCTCGGGGTGGGCGCCCGTCCTCTTCCTGCTCACGGAGAAGAGGCGCACGAACTTGGCGGGGCCCGGCCTGGAGTCCTGGGCTTCTGCGTCGCCGCCTCCGCCGCATCCTCCGTTCTGACAAGCTGGGTAGGTCACCGTGCCGGTGTCTGTGGGGTCCGAGACTGAACAGGGGATCGCAGCAACTCGCCCGTGGCCGTTCTGTGCTGTGGTCATGTTCTCGGAGCTGGAAGCCTGTGGCCACGGGGCGGCGCGGTTCAACCTCACGTGCGCACCTGTGTCCGCTGGTCCCAGGTGCAGACCTTCATCTCTGAGGCTGCTGCCCGCCTGGTTTTCACACCTGCTTTGCACATCAGGCTCCTCCTCCTCCTCAGTTGTGGCCACTGCCTGCAGCAGAAAACAAAGCAGGATTTAGCCATTTCCCCCACGGAAAAACCTTTAAAACAGGGGCTAGTTATTTTGTTTAATAACTGCTAATTGACAAAAAAAAAAAAAAAAGGCATGCCCCATAAATGAGCTGATCAAACAAAAAGTTATACATTAAGTTCAAATTTTACTTTTTTTCTAATTCATTTCACAAATTAAAGGGAAAAATGCAAATATACATTCCTTTAAAAAAAGATAATTTTGGGTTGTGCATTCAATATAATGGTAAACTCCTGAATTTATTGAAACTTGTTTAAAAGTTCTGAAAAACTGCTGGAATTAAAAAGCCAAGGCATCATTCAAGACTGTCTTCTCTTTATTTAAAAAAGAAGAAATTTTGGCCAGGCTGGTATGCTCAGTGGTTGAGCCTCGACCTATGAATCAGGAGGTCATGGTTCAATTCAGGGTCAGGGCACATTCCAAGGGTTGCTGGCTCAATCCCCAGTGTAGGGGTGTGCAGGAGGCAGCCAATCAATGATTCTCATGATTGATCTTTCTATCTCTCCCTTATTCTCTGAAATCAATAAAAATATATTTTTTTTAAAAATTAAAAGCAAAAGAGAAGGGTAGAAAGTTGTATAAAGACCTTGAGATTTAACTTAGCCTTTTTGAGTGCAGGAGAAAATCTGACTTCATGCAAAGAGGCCTGCTCGGCTTCTTTTCAAATTCTCAGGTGGGTTCATATTTATTTGCCCCTATGTCATGCCCAGTTAAAAATGATGCTCATGGCCAGCCATAGCTAGAGGGCTAATTCCATCTGAGACCAGGTACAATACAGAGACTTCAACCCCTGGAGCTTTTCTGATGTTCAGTCACCCAATTCTATTAATCAGAAGCTGATGGGGCTACCACATGCTCTCTGCAGTTTAATGTTCTAAAGGACCAATTGGGGGCCTGAAGAGCTGTAGGTTGCAAATTTATGAGCCACATAAGCTAAGTCCTGAATTACCCCAGCACTGAGGCTGGATGTGACATCTAACCAGTTGCAAAATGAATCCAACACTTAGCATCCTCTGTCCACCTATATGTACGAACTCTGGGAGGAATTGGGGATTGTGGTTGTTTCAGCTTTTTAGATTCTTGAAATAATGAAATCAGTCTATACATAGTCATGTCCAATCCCAGGTACTGACAGGCAACATATTATCCTATCTAATAAAAGAGAAACATGGTCATTAGCATATATCCGATACCCTTCCCATTGGCTAATCAGGGAAATATGCAAATTAACTGCCAACAAAGATGGCGGCTAATTTGCATACATAGGCGCAATGATGGGAGGCAAAAGGGGAAAGACAGAAGAACAGTGGCAGGCAAGAGCTGGGGGGCAGGCATACCAGGGGGCCCCAGGCATGGCTGCACCCGTCCAGTGCAGCCATGCCTCTGGCCCCGCCCCTCCTTTCGTGATAGCAGATCCAGGGCGCAGGCATGGCTGCACCCACCCCCAGCCAGTGATTGCCATCAGAAAGCCCTCCACAGGCCAGGCAATACCCCCGGCCTGGGTTGCCGGTGATCGCTGTGGGGATCCGAGGAAGAGAGAGCCGGGGTGCAGGACCCCCAGGGCCAGGGGTGTCGGCTGGCCTGCGGTCCCCTGATCTGTGATGGTGAAGGGAGAGACCGTGCCTGCGCCCCCGGATATGCAATCTTGAAGGGTGGGGCGGGGCAGCAGGCACGGCTGCACCTGGAAGACCGGGTGCAGCCATGCCTGAGCCCTGATCTGCTATCACCAAGAGAGGGGCGGGACAGCAGGCATGGCAGCATCCTGGGCACCGGGTGCAGGTCCAGGGTGTAGCCTGCCTGCGGCCATCTGATCTGAGATGCGAAGGGCGGGGCAGGGCCACAGGCATGGCAGCACCCAGGGCACCGGGTGCTGAGGTGCCTGTGGTCCCGATCTGAGATCGGGAAGTGAGGGGCGGGGTCCCAAGCACAGCTGCACCCGGGGGACCTAATCGCATCCCCGGCAACGAGGCAGGGAGGGACCCAGAACACGTGGAAGGCCTCCTGCCTGGCCGTGGGGGACCAATCATGTCCCTGGCGATGAGGCAGGGAGGGACCCAGACACGTGGAAGCTATCCTGCCTGGCTGCGGGGGACCTGATCGCATCCCCAGCGACGAGGCACGAAGGGACCCAGAACACGCGGAAGCCGTCCTGCCTGGCTGCGGAGGACCTGATCGCATCCCCAGCAGCCAGGCAGGGAGGGACCCAGAACACGCGAGAGCCAGGTCTTTATTTATTTTTTTTTAGATTGTGTAATTATTACAAATAAACGGTGGTTTCACATCTGTCAAAAAACGGGTCCTCTTTTTACATGTGTGCGCAGGTTCTGATGTACAAGAAAGGGTCATGTGCTTAGTTCGTCCAGGCAAAGCTCACAGGTACATCACTAATTACTTCAAAAATAGAATGATCTCTTTTTGAACCAATCTGTTTAGATTCATGATTAGTAAAACAGTATGGCACTAATGAAATACAGTGATGGGAATTAGGAAGTGTGACACTGATGGTTCTGGGCATGTGAAGGGTGAGGGACAGAAGGGTATACATGGCCTTCCCTTCGGTTCTGCTGGAGAGATGAA
>NW_006283442.1:1173502-1176705 GCF_000327345.1 Myotis davidii
TGGTCCCCCCCCACCCCCCGTGCACAAATTTTTGTGCACCGGGCCTCTAGTCTATAATAATAAAAGCACAATATGCTAATTAGACCAGACAGCTGAACAACCTTCCAGACGTCACTCCGGACGAAGCTGTGGCAATGGGGGCCAAGGCAGAGGCAATTAGGGGCAATCAGGCAGGCAGGCAGAGTGGTTAGGGGCAATCAAGCAGGCAGGTGAGCAGTTAAGGGAAATCAGGAAGGCAGGCAGAGTGGTTAGGGGCCATCAGGCAGGCAGTGGTTCTGGATTGTGAGAGGGAGGTCCGACTGCCCCACAGAGATCGGGCCTAAACCAGCAGTTGGACATCCCCCAAGGGGGTCCCAGATTGCAAGAGGGTACAGGCCAGGCTGAGGGACCCCCGCCCCCCCCCCTGCACAAATTTCGTGCACCAGGCCTCTATTGGAGTAATAAATCTTCTTATGATTTGTACTGGATACAGAAAAACAGGCAGGAGCCCTTATTGTGTAATCTGGCTGGACAAAAACAGATTACTAACACAACTAGAGGGCAGTAGGAGACCTTCTATAACCCAGGATCAAACTGTTAAACTGACCCTAAGGGCTCAAGGGGTATAGGAAAGTTCTTGATAAAATGTTGGGTAGTTTGGGCATGTTCTATCAAAGACATGAAGCCAGGCCTAGGTTCTAAACTCAGTATTGTCACATGAATCTTAAGTAAAGTCATTTCAGGAATCTGTGCTTCAGTGTCATCTATAAAAGAAGAAGTGCCAACATTTATGTATATATCAGCCAAATAATCAATTCACAAGCCTCTATTGGGCACAAAGATCTGTGTGGGCCCTGTGATGAATTCAAGGCAATTACAAGTTGATGGTCCATTCCAGATAGGAAACTGGCATGAGCAAAGAAGAGTAAGGAATATAGGTATGATTGGGAGGCAGTATATTTGGGTGGCCAGCTATCCCAATTAGCCCAGCAGTGAGATATTTTCCATGATGTGGAACTCTCATGGCTGAAACTGGGAAAGTTCTTAGCAAACTGGGATGACTGGCCACACTACATTAAGTAAAATAATATAGTTGGAAGGATGGCTTGATGTAATATAGTAGTAGAAATAAAGGTGAAAACAGGCTAAGCCTACACACCATTAGTCTAACACTTTAAGACTGTCTGCAAGTGTCACCTTCTTTAGGAATTCTTTCCTGATTCCACTCAAATAAATTAATCCCTTACTCTGTGGGTTACAGATGTCTCCCCAAGTTGCTTTACCCAAACATATTACAATGATAGGTTTTATGGCTGCCTTCAGAACAAGACTGTGAACTCTTAAGCAGTAAAAACGATGTACTTTTCACACTTAGATTATTTAAAACTAGAGGCCCGATGCACGAAGATTCATGCAAGAATGGGCCTTCCTTCCCCTGGCTGCCAGCACCGCCTTCACTCTGGCTGGAGCCGCCTTTGCGCCCTTCCACACTGCCCAGAGGCCTGGAGCGGCTGGGGCAGTGTGGAACGTGTGTCCTGCCCCGCCCCCGGCCGCTTGGTGCCTGTGTATGCAAATTAACCCCCCCATCTTTGTTGGGTTAATTTGCATACTCACTCCTGATTGGCTGGTGGGCATTGCAAAGGTACAGTCAATTTGCATCTTTCTCTTTTATTAGTATAGATTATCTTGATGTGAAATTGTATCAGGTTCTCCTGCCTTCTCAAAATCTGTACCAAGGTAATAATTCATTACTATATACCACTATTATTTTTCCAATGTGAAGATGTTTAGATTTTTACAACACTAAGAAGTCTAAGTAAAACTTAAGTTTTAGGATGGAGATCCAGTAAAATATATGCAGAAAATCAGTTTCTAATTGGGGCAACATGCTTTTCAAAAAATCATTGCCTTACTATTTCGTTCATGTAGCTGAACAATGTGATTGTTGTGTGCTACTTGGAAAGAAACTGAAAATCACGGAAGAAAGCTTTTCCTGGAATTTCCAAGTAACACCAAGTTGCATTATTTAGAACTAACACTTTGACCTCTATTAACAAGGATTGCAATTCAGTCAGTGGTTTTGTAGCAAGGCTTGTAAATTGTGGAAACTCTGCCAGAGATATTTATGAACAGAACTACAAGAAAGACTTTTAGATGGGAATATTGTGAAATCCATTGTCTACAAGCTAGGTTCTGGGGTGTATGAACTTTAGAATAGAACATTTTAGTCATAATGAGAATTCTCTGAAAACAACTATGACCAGTACTTTTTAAATAAGAACTTGTACTTGAAATTCAGGAATATATATCAAGTTAAATGTACAAACAAGAAGGTTTTTGTAATATGTTGGTGTAAATTATAGAAACTACAACACTGAAAAACAAACAAACATTGAAATCTAATGCTAAAGGATGAAATCTGAAGTGCTAAAGGATTGAAATCTGAAATGCTAAAGGAGTGAAAGTATAGATCCTTGAATCACAGCACTATAGAGCTAAGGAGCATGTGATTACTAATTGTAAAGATTAGGATACTCAGCCCAGTGGGTCAGCCTACTGTTGGTGAAAGCACAGTGGGCTGGGAATCAGAAGGACCAGATTCTGACACAGCAGTGCCACCTACTGGCTAAAACCTGTTGGTGGTCCTAGACTTCCTTTCCCTCCCTTACTAGTCACCAAGTGTAAGAGATCCTGGCTCAGTGTGGGCTGCCTCCACCTTAATTCCAGCCTTTAGGACCTTCACCTGGATGATTACATTAACCTCCTGACAAGTCTCCTGTCCTCTGGTCTGACTCACCTCCAACCCAGCCACAGTGAACTTGCCAAACTGCAAATGGAGTGGTGTCACTTCATCTAGTGCAGCGGTTCTCAACCTGTGGGTCGCGACCCCTCTGGCCGTCGAACGACCCTTTCACAGGGGTCGTCGCCTAAGACCATCCTGCATATCAGATATTTACATTACAATTCATAAAAGTAGCAACATTACAGTTATGAAATAGCAAAGAAAATAATTTTATGGTTGGGTCACAACATGAGGAACTGTATTTAAAGGGCCAGAAGGTTGAGAACCACTAATCTAGTGTCATCGACTACCCTTGAAGATGTTGAGATGTCAAATCACCTAAGCCTAGCACACAATACAGTGAGTCTTTCTCATACAACTACGCTCTGGGATATTTTCTTGTTTGCTCCCGGAATTTTTCTCCAGCCATTTTTGTCTCTCT
>NW_006283442.1:1176766-1194414 GCF_000327345.1 Myotis davidii
TCCTGTAACAAGTGGCTTCTGGCCAGGTTGGCCACTGAGCAGCACTGGTGGGAGATGCCAGGTATTTCTCTCTGTGTGGGCTGCTGCAGGGGCCTTTCCAGCAGCTCTGAGGCTCTTATTGGACTCCAGCTCCTGCTGGGCAGCTCCTCCTTCCAGGTGGCACAGTGTCCGGCTCAAGTAACACCACCTCTTCCCTTTATCCCTCCAGGCTAGGGGTGGCAGCATCTTCCTGCTATTGCTCATCTGAGCCTCACTGTCTTCTCTTTTGTTTCTCAGCTGTGTAATAATTCTCTTTGTTTGAAATACCTAGAGAAGTTTCTGTTTTTCTGACTGGTAAATATGTGTTTTGCCTAACTTTCATTAATTCAAATAAACTTTTCCCTAGAAGAATTCTTTCCTTCCTATCCAATCCAGATGCCCCTTCTGCATGGGCTCGCAGCACCTCATGCATTTATTTTAGCACTTACCATACTGTCTGTAATTCTGATTTTTCTGTCTGTTTTCTCCACTGAACTCTAAAAAGGTTCTTTTAACGCAGAAAGCAAATCTTGCTTAACTCTGTTGTCAGCAGTCAATTCTGATCAGATGAGGATAACACTATTTCTTTGGCATAACTTAGCTGTGTCAACCTATATTTGGGACCAGATAATTCTTAGTTGTGAGGGCTATTCTATGCATTGTAGATATTTAGCAGTATGCCCAGCCACTGCCTTAAAATGATGCTATTAGGAAGAAGAAAAATAAAGTATAGAGAAAACCCTGAAAACCATGGAAGTGCCATGAGTTAGTTTCACAGTGTTTTCTAAAAACTACTGAAATTTATCATTTTCAATCATAAAACAGTGTTCTATTTATTCTTTAAGGATACTGATAAAAAAATATTTTAATGATAATATTGTTTTAGGACAGTTTCCTGTGGAAAAAAGCTCAGCTTAATGAATGTTTGTATTTCATTATTATAATAGTTGTGTCTAATTTTGTAAATGCTTTTCTATACATTCAGTGAAAAAGAAAATTTAATAACATAAGAGAGTAAATACCAATATGTTAATAGTTACACTAAGTGATCACTTTTTAACTATCAATGCAGATATTTCATTTTAATAGGTAATCAATTTATCTACAAAAGGTTAGTAATTTAAGTGATTAGATTTCACAGATTATATCTGAGTAAAGTTAATATGACAATTAAGAATACTATAAATAAATGTTTCATAACATACTTAAAATATGGTTAATATTAGTGTTCAAATGTAGGTATTAAGATAAATTTTGATTCATTTGTCTCAATGTTAATCAGCAATATTTGAATAAATAATGTTTAAAGAGTTTCCTAATGTACCTGTGATTATTAGGAATGCGATTTTCTTCAACAAAATTATACATTCCCATTAAAATATAAAATATTTCTTCTCTAAAATATATCTTGGAAATATTAATGCAAGCCATAACTTAATATTTTTCCTAATCTTGCACATTATAGGGCAGTGATTCTCAACCTTCCTAATGCCGCGACCCTTTAATATGCAGGGTACTCGTATGTGGGTGTATCTGCACATGGGCGGACCTGCCTGGAGACGGATAGAGGAGCTGTGTCTCAGTTCCTAAGACCATCAAAAATGTGTTTTCCGATGGTCTTAGGCGACCCCTGTGGAAGGGCTGTTCGACCCCCAAAGGGGTCGCGACCCACAGGTTGAGAACCGCTGTTATAGGGGATGCAACAGGAGTGCCCAGCTAGAGTGAATGGGGAGGCTGTGCCACTGGACCGTATTACATAACTTTGCTATACCAAGCCTGGGAGGCGTAGCAACTCTACTTAACACACAGAAACAAACACAGAGAAGCAGCCAAAATTAGGAAACAAAGAAACATGTCCCAAATGAAAGAATTGGGCAAAACTCCAGAAAAAGAACTAAGCAAAGTGGAGTCAATCAATCTAACTGATACAGAATTCAAAACACTGGTTTTAAGGATACTCAATGAACTTAGGGGACAAGTAGATGAACTTAGTGAGAACTTCAACAAAGAGATAGGAAATATAAAAACAGATATAGAAAACATAAAAAAGAACCAGTCAAAAATGAAGAATACGTTAACTGAAATAAAGAATACATTATAGAGAATCAACAGTATACTAGATGAAGCAGAGGATAAGCAATTTGGAAGATAAGCAGAAAATACCCAATCAAAACAGCAGAAAGAAAAAGAAACCAAAAAAAAATGAGGAGCTATAAGAAGCATCTGAGACAACTTCAAGCGTACCAACATTCATATCATGGGGTACCAAACGGAGAAGAAAGAGAGGAAGGAATTGAAAACCTATCTGACAAAATAACGATAGGCCTGACTGGTTCAGTGACTGAGTATCAATTATAGTCATGGTTCGACCAGGAAGTCATGGTTCGAATCCTGGCACATGCCTGAGTAGCGGGCTTAATCCTCAGTGTAGGACATGCAGGAGGCAGCCAATCAATGATTCTCTCTCATCATTGATGTTTACATCTCTCTCTCCCCCTCTCCTCCTCTCTGAAATCAATAAAAATATTTTTAAAAAAATAATAATGACAGAAAACTTCCCTAACCTGGTGAAGAAAATCCAGGAAGCACAAATCCAGGAAGCACTGAGAGTCCCAAATGAGATGAACCCAAAAAAAACCCACACTAAGACACGTGATAATTAAAATTCCAAAGGTTAAAGACAAAGAGAGAATCTTAAAAGCAACAAGAGAAAAGCAGTTATCTACAAGGGAGTTCCCATAAAAGCTTCCCAACAAGAAAAAGCTATAGGAGTTTATCACACCAAACCAGTATTACAAGAAATGTTAAAGGGTCTTCTTTAAGAAGAAGAAGGAGGAAAAAAAGATAAAAAAATATGAATACTAACATGGCAATAAATACTTATATATCAACAATTACTTTAAATCCAAATGGATTAAGTGCTCCATTCAAAAGACATACGAAGGCTGAATGGATAACAAAATAAGACCCATATATATGCTGTCTACAAGAGACCCACTTCAGATCTAAAAAAACACACAGACTGCAAGTAAAAGGATGGAAAAAGGTATTTCATGAAAATGGAAACAAACAGTCCTGGGCAGAGTTGCCCGCAGTTAAATCACTGATACACAAACCGAAGGGTCGAGGATTCAATTCCCAGTCAAGGGCGCGTACCTGGGTTGCAGGTTCAATCCCTGGCCCCGGTCAGGGCACATTCGGGAGACAACCAATTGATGTGTCTCTCTCACATCAATGTTTCTCTCTCTCTCCTGTCTCTCTCCCCGTCCCTTCCTCTTTCCTTTCCATTCTCTCTGAAAAGCAATTGAAAAAATATACTCATGTGAGGACTAACCAAAAAGAAAGAAAATGGAAACAAACAAAAAGCTGGGGTAGCAATACTTATACTAGACAAAACGCATTTTAGAACAAAGGCTATATAGGGAGATAAAAAATAATAGTAATAAAATAAAACAAAGGCTATATAAGATGAGACAAAGAAGGAGGACCCAGTAATTCCACTTCTGGGTATTTATCTGAAGAAACCCAAAACAGACATATGCACCCATGTTTACTGCAGCATTATTCACAATAGCCAAGATATGGAAGCAACCTAAGTGCCCATCAACAGATGAATGGATAAAGAAGTGGTACATATATTTGATGGAATATGACTCAACCCTTAAAAAGAATAAAATCTTACTTTGGCTGTTGTGGCTCAGTTGGTTGAATATCATCCTATGCTCTGAAAGGTCACTGGTTTGATTCCCAGTCAGGGCACATGCCCAAGTTGTAGGTTCAAATCTCCACCCCCAACCCAGAGTGCGTGCAGGAGGAAAATGATCAATGTTTCTCTCTCTCCAGCTCCTTTCCTCTCTCTCTAAAATTCAATAAAACATATTAAAAAAATGAAATCTTGCCATCTGCAACAAAAAGTCAGATAGAGAAAGACAAATGCCAGATGATTTCACTTATATGTAGAATCTAAAAAATTAAACAAGCAAACAGACTCTTAGATACAGAAAACATTTTGATGGTTGCCAAATGTAAGGTGTGGGGGGAGGGGTAGGACTGGGTGAAAGAGGTGAAGGGATTAAGAAGTACAAATTCGTAGTTACAGAATAGTCATGGAGATGTAAAGTACAGCAAAGGGAATACAGTCAATAATATTGTAATAACTATGTATGGTGTCAGATGGGTAGTAAATTTATTGGGGTTGATCACTTAGTAAATTGTGTAATGTCTAATAACTGGGCTGTACACCTAAAACTAATATAATATTGTATGTCAACTATAATTGAAAAATAAAAAATACTTTAAAAAGAGATCATTAAAAAATATTTTCCCTACTCTTAGTCCAAAGGAACTATTTTAACTTTATCAAATGTAAAATAAAAGTTAATTTGTATATAAATTAAGCTACTAACATTCTTTATAAATCACTTTATCCAGGAAATTAAGGTTAAATGCATTCAAATTTGGGTTAAGGATAAGGTTCTTCATTTCACACCAAACATGAACCTGCTCTCATTAAGTCAAGATGGCTGTGGGGAAAAAAATTACAGCTGTCTAGCTAAAAAGACAGATGAGTAGTAATAGTAAAAATATTTGCCAATAGTACTTCATTGCAATTATATAAAATTTCATTTTGAGTAAATTATAGTTTGGGGATTAATAAAAACAAAGCACCATGGTGCTAAGTCTTTCTAATTTGCTGAAACTGCCTATTTTATTCTGTCCATTTGCTTCCTGTCTGGTACTTTCCTTCTATTATTCACTCCAGTACCTTCCCTAGAACCTGTTGAAATCAAGACTCTGACCAGAAACTGGAAATTCTAATACCCCACATTTTATGAACAGGTTGTATTCTAAAGGGTTGTGTATAGGCAATCCATTTCCCTATAGACCCTGTCCATCAAACTATCTTTAACTGGTAGTATAGCCACCATTGAACTTAACCATAATTTATAACGTGTCCATAGGAAAATGCCCCTACAATTCAACTGTGGGTTTTAGTTCTAAGGGAGAAGTTCCTTTCCCCACCGCCCTAGTCCTTAATACACAACCCTCTCCCCTCTCTTTTTCAATCCCAATGTGCGCGTATCAGTCAAAGGGGGAGGCTTCTCAAGCCCGGATCTGGTATCCTCGGGTTCACTTTGGTTTAAGAATGGGGAGGATACCTCAAAAGAGCCAGTAGCTCTGGCTTCATTTAAATAGCTAATCACTTAAGTTCAGTGTTTGCAAATTGAAAGTACACATAAAAACTGTGGATGAGACTGAATCACTGCATCGTTGGGAAAGGTATAAATTTTATACAAGTATATGATTGTCTTGGCTTGCCCTATGTGGGTTACTAGGCTAAGCCACATTCCTGTGGATGAGGACGGGGTTTCCCAATGGGATGGAAGTTTGCCTTGCCAATATATGAGGCAGTGTAGGTAGAGAAAAATGAGGCTTTGCAAAGGCAGGCCTTAGACCAAAGCTGGGGATCAGGCAGGTCTAGCAAGACATGCCAGGGTAGGTCTGGGTCTGAGCAACAGCATGATTCTCTACACTGTACTTGCCTGCCATTACCCCAAGGCTCAACAAATTCCAGCCTCTGAACTTCCCCTTCTCCACTCCAATTTAACCACTGGGATAGAAAGAGCCTCGGAACACTTCAGGAGTCACTGCCAATGAAAAGTCTGAACACAGCTAGTCCTCATTCCTTGCCCACCATGTTTCTCATGGTAAATAAGATTGTGCAGTAACCACCAAAGTTCACGGTTAGGACGACTACCTAATGCCTGCAGCCGATGCCAAATATGATGTTACCACCAAAACTGTGCCTCCCCTGCACTTACCATTCAGAGCAAAGAAAGTTTTCCGGGTGGATGGCCCTAATCTTGAAGGCACTTTGAAGGTCACTGGAGCAAAAACAATGTTTCTGCTTGCTAGAGGCAGACTTAGCAGGATCGGGCGCTATACATTATTGGGCTCAGGGTCTAAGTAAGACACGCGGTGCAGGCTGCACAGAAAAACCCGGCAAAGGATCTGTGTGGCTTGTGTATCCAGCTTTTGGTTAAACATGTAAACTGTCTAGAAGAGTATATATTTGTGTTGTATTTCTCTGCATCGATTTTACTGCTCAAGTTTGTTTTGTTTTCTTTGCATAAAATTTGTTTCTGAGCATATAACCCCAATTCATAACACTGCATTTTGAGAAAACAAGATCAACTTTTGGCACACTTTCTACCCAGGAACCAATTAGGTCTGAATTTAGGGAATGTCATAGCAGCCCATTCTGCCATTGCTAAACAGAGGTCCAGAAAATGCATTTCCCCTGTTCTGCTCAAGTAGGTATCCCACAACCTCAAATTGTGGTTCACATTAAGCAGTTGCTGAAATGCCTTATATTGTCTAATTTAAATTGTCTTCTAATTGAACTGACATTTGGATATTGTTTCCTGTCAGCCCTTCACGCCTCTTGGCACAGCCACCCCTTTAGGAGACAGTGGATAGCAATGTGGGATGACGCCATCAAGGAACAAAGCCAGTGCAGACTGAGCTGTTGTTCCTGAGCCGAGGTCCCCTACCTCATACCTCTGCTCTGGGGACTGCTGGCAGGCTGGTAGGGGCGGACGTGTGGCCACTTTGTTAGAGGAACAGGCCATTATGATGAGCCATCCTCAGGGGACATCAAACATAAAGAAAACTCCCTGCTGCGCATTAGGAAGCCGCACTCTCACACTCTCCCATGGCTCAGGAAGGCAAGCTGGCTCAACGACGAAGGAAACCTGACAGAGGGCAGGGGAACAGAAGCCTGGTGAGGGAAATTGAGAGTGGAAAATGACCTTGCCTGTTTCTCAGGCTTTTGCTGTAGGTGCCTATTTCTCTGCATTAATTTGTCCTTCAAAAAGGGGCTCACACCCTAACCGGTTTGGCTCAGTGGATAGAGCGTCGGCCTGTGACTGAAAGGTCCCAGGTTCGATTCCAGTCAAGGGCATGTACCTTGGTTGCGGGCACATCCCCAGTGGGAGGTGTGCAGGAGGCGGCTGATTAATGTTTCTCTCTCATTGATGTTTCTAACTCTCTATCCCTCTCCCTTCCTCTGTGTAAAAAAATCAATAAAACATATTTTTTTTAGAAAAGGGGGGGCTCACTAGTAACTCAGGAGGCTCCTCAGCAACTTCTTTGGAGTTTCCTTCTTTGTTGTTAATCCTCACCTGAGGATATTTTCCATTGATTTTTAGAGGCAGGGGAAGGGAGAGGGAGAGACAGAGAGAGAAGAACATCTGTGTGAAAGAGACACATCGATTGGCTGCCTCCTGCACGCGCCCGACCAGGGCCAGGGATCAAGCCTGCAACCAAGATATGTGCCCTTGACATGAATCGAACCTGGGTCCCTTTAGTCCATGGGCTGATGCTCTATCCACTGAGTCAAACTGGCTAGAGCTGGAGTTTTCTCTTTCTACCATTCTTTCTATACACAAAGATTTGTGGCCAGAAGCTTCCATGAGATCACATGACCCCCTCCATCATCACTTGGCTTATTTGTTTAGGGCAGTGGTCGGCAAACTGCGGCCCCTTGAGTGTGGCTCTTCCACAAAATACCACGTGCAGGTGCGCACGTACAGTGAGATTGAAACTTCGTGGCCACACTCAAGGGGCCAAAGAGCCGCATGTGGCTCGCGAGCCGCAGTTTGCCGACCACTGGTTTAGGGGACCTGCTATGTGTAAGGGCCTAGTTCTGGGTGCTGCGCAAAGGGCCTCATTGCAGCAGAAATCAATAATACCCATTCTATGGATACAGCCACTAGTGGGGACTGTCATGATCTACTGTATCAATCCACTGCCTTCCAGGGGGGCAGGCATGGAAGCCACAAGCTTTATCCCTCAGACACTTCACCCCTCCAATGCCCCCAGGGGCATTTTCCTTCCCTCCCATTTCCCTCTGACTTTCTTCCCAGTCACACCTGTCACTGTTAACCTGTGGCTCACAGCCCATCAACCTCATCCAAACCTCCAGCATGGTGCCTCCACTGAGGAGACCTGGCCAGAATTTGGACACATCATTCACCTGACATGGTTCTGGCTCTCAGAAGCCAGAAGGTTCCAATGCTTAGCAGAACGTGACAGGAGCATCCAACTCAGGAATACCCTGGCAGTACATCCTACCAACAAGGCTCCTTTGACACATAGCATAATAATGTTTCAGACATTTGGTGTGACCTGAAATGAAAGAAATACTATATTCTGTTTTTTGTGAAAAGTTCAAAGCCAGTTTAGTTTATGTGGTAGAAAAAAAAATACAAACAAACTACAGAATAATAAAAACTGCCTTGGCCAGTGTGGCTCAGTTGGTTGGATGTCATCCTGTGCACGGAAGGGTTGCTGGTTGGATCCCTAATAGGGGGCCTGCAGAAGGCAACCTATCCAGGACGTTTCTCTCTCTCTTCCCTCTCCCTTCCTCTCTCTCTTAACAAAAACAAAAAATCACCTACTGCTATAGAGGGGAAAAAAAACAAAAACAGAACAAAGACTTTAATATCTTGAAACTAAAAAAAAGTTTATTTTTTGCATCCAGAATAAATCAAGAACTCTCAAACTCAATAACACAATGACCCAATTTTTTAATTGAATATATTGGGGTGAAATTGTTTAATAAAACTATATAGGTTTCAAATGTACAATTCTATAATTGTACATTTATTCATCTGTATATTGTATGTGTGTTCACCACCCCAAGTCAAGTCTCCTTCCATCATCATTTATCCCTCCTATTCCTTCTTCTACCTTCCCCCATCCTCCTTTCCCTCTGGTAATCACCATACTGTTGTCTATATCTACAAGTCTTTTGTTTGTTTGTTTTTTGCTTAATCCCTTCCCCTTCTCACCAGTCCTACAACTCCCCTTCCCTCTGACAGCTGTCAGTCTGTTCTCTACTTATAAGTCTGTTTCTATTTTGTTTGTTACTTTATTTTGTTCACTAGATTCCACATATGAGTAAAATCATACGGTACTTATCTTTCTCTGACTGGCTTATTCAATTAGCACAATGTTCTCCAGATCCACCCATGCTGTTGCAAAGAGTAAGGGCAAGATGAGCCTGGGGACCCCTCCTATGAGGCAACAGCCTATAAAAGGCAAGTCCCTAGGCAATTAAGAAAAGAAACAGATTTGCTTTCTGAGAGAGCAGCCGCCAAGAAGCCATGATGACCAGACAAGACTAGGAGAGTTTCCCTCTTAGTAAGGCCAAGCCTCAGAGTGACAGCTTAAGGCGGGTTCGGTGAAGGAGAAAGGATGTCCGCTGAGGCTCAGAACTCCTGGGCCTGGGTCTTACTCTGCCTTTTACTAGCTGTGGAAACCTGGACCAGTCACACCCCATCCTTGACCTCAGATTTCTTAAGGTGATCCTAACACTTCCTTGAGAGTATTTCAAAAGGTGGTTATAAGAAGCAAATGTACTATAAACAATATTCTCATTGAAATATTAATTATGCTCACAGCATGACACCTTTCTTTTTAAAGTGTAAACTTTATGGTTACGGGTAAATAGAAAATGAAATTTTACATCACAATTTCTAGATCAAAAATAAGTGAAATACTCGACTGGAAATCTAATGGATTTAAGCTTATTAGACATGCATTTGGACTTATGCAAAAGCCACACATCCCACGCAGCCTGTGAGGGTGCAGAAGATGCCCACGTGCACAGGTCACGGCTGTGTGACTAGCAGGTGGAAGCACATTCCCTCCCTAGAGCCATCCTGACAGTTCAAGGGCCACTGCTGGATGGAGACTGCACATTCTGCAGGGTGAGGGACTAGCAAAGGAATATCTGCATTTGGATGGGAGGGAATATGGCCTCTGAAATTAAATATATATTAAATGCCATTATTTCATTTTTCTTCAGCTCTATTTTTTCTCTATGCATATGGGTAATATATGCCCTAGGACTCTCTTCAATCCTGTGAGCTTTAAATAACAGAGGTCTCAAAATTTTGACAAGTAGTACTCTAAAAGTCAATTGTTCAGAATGTAAAACACATTGTCCTGTAAGATTCTCATGTTATTTGCCCAATCCTACTTAATCCATAACGCAAATGAATGTTACTAATAGTAATGGTCAAAAACTAAAGTGATAATAGTAGTTAATAAGAAGATGAACCCAATTTCTTTGGCTTAGGGGTTCTTATGGGAGCAGAGGAAGAAGAGCATTTTCCCCTTTCTGGTATGACAAAGACCCTCCGCAGTGTTTGGAAATAGATGCCTTGAGTTCTGGCATCCTATAACCTTCCTTTTTTTTCTCTCATCCTCCTGAGCTGCCCTCAGCCTTCCGCTTGCCCTCTCACCCCCCACAGTGTTCCATTATGCAAAGTCACTTCTGCCTCTGGGCCATCATCCTCCCATTTCTTGGCCCAAGCAGGTCCTGGATACTGGAGAGATAAGGCAAAGCCACACCGGCCTTGTTTGATGGCCGTCTGCTGTGTTCCCAATGGCAGTGACTTCAGGCTCAGGGACAGGAGTGGCAGGGCCGTGAGTCTAAGCCTGCCCCTTCAGCAAACAAAGCCCACCTTTCATGTTTTTTTCAAGATACGGCAAAGTAGCTGTTCAACTATGTGCTCCAAAGTGACCAATTTAACTGCATTCAAATTTCATATAAAAAACAACCCTGCTTCACACCCTTCCCCCCCAAAAAACTGCCAAAGTTTGCTAGTTCAATTCTTTTCTAATTATAATTTCAGAACTATGATGATATGTCAATCAACTCTATAGGTCCCAATAGGTCCTCCTAGATTAACTGTTCTGATGCAAGGCTGGTAGTTGTCAATAATCACTGCCTCAGTTGCCTCTGGTTACATAAGCAGAGATGGGCCATGTGCAGGTAGGAACACCTACAAAGTCTCATCAGACTGTCATCATTTGAGTAAATGTAAATTAGAAAGAAACATTCATTGATTGAAATGAAGTTCCTGTGGCTTATTTCAAAACTTCATCTTTTAACAAGAAAGAACCTCATATGAGGCATTTGTTTGTTCATTCATTCATTCATTGAACAAATGTTTCCTCAGTTCCTCCTGCTTGACTGGTGTTGGGGTAGAGCCTAGGAATAGAATGATGAACTGCAGACATGATCTCAGCCATCACAGACCTTTAGCCAAGGGGGAAAAGATATATAATTAAAGAAGAAATTGTAATGAAGTCTGTATTGTTATGATACCTCAGTAGGCCTTTTTCAGGAAGTGACATTAGCACTAGGACCTGAAAAATAATGAAAGGTGAGGGGTACTAAGAGCCTGGGGTAGAGACCTAGCTGGAGGACAGTGGGCAGGGAGAAGCTAGGACCTTATAAGCCATGGTAAGGGTTTTAAGGTTTTTCCTAAGGGTCAGAGTGCCCAAAGGCAGCAACACTAGAGGCAGCAGAGGCAATTATGAGGCCGCCACAACCCTCGACTGCCAGAACCAGACCATGGTGGCCGGGATTCGTGAAGTGGCTATGAGATGCGGAGAGGTGATGGGAGATACAGCCAACATGGGCCTGGTGACCAACTGGATGTGTGGGATGAGGGAGAGGGAAGATGGAGGAAGACAAAAGAGATGGGTGTGACTCTAGGTGACAGGTTGGGTCAAACTGGGATGAACTACCCAAGCCCAGAGGGCAGCAGATAGAGAAGGAAGATGAGGAGTTCTAATTTAAATATACGGACTTTACATCATGTCCCGGAGGCAGCAATGGCTTACACTGGGCCTGGAGATGGAAAACGAGGTCTGGCTTGAGACACAGATCCGAGGTTATCCTGTCACTTTGGAAAGTGATTAGCACTAGAGGGGACAGGCTGGTGCAAAGGCCTGAAAAGCACCTCTTAGGCACAGCAGTCTTGAAGAGGGACCCGGAAGGGAAGAGCCAAGCAGGGTGGAGTTGCATACCTGTCATTCAGGTCAGCTCCTGGAACTGCAAGAGCATGGAGCTGATGTGGGCCCCTCATGACAAACGGCCTCTTTTCACTTTATCAAATAACTTTGGCAAGAATTATCTTTTCATCTTCAATTCCCTCACCCCACACTGTAAGTATGACTAAAACACTGACCTTTTAAAATTAAAAATTAAATGAAGTCTTATACCTCTGTCCACTTGAGACAGCAAAAGTACAACTGGACTTAAGAAACAGGAATGAAGGGGTCCTTTACAACACTCACTGTTAATATTACTGTGATCCCATGGTGTTTTCAAGCTGAATTCCTACAATCCTCTTGATCCTAAGTATAGTTTAACTATCTAAGTTGGCAGCACCATTTCTCACTGTGTCACTATTAAAACGGATCCCTGCCTATGCGCTGAGCTTACCAGTACTGCCACGGGGCCCAAGAAATGACGCTGGACAGGGCCTGTTCTACAGGACATCACAATCATGTCCAGAGACAACAAAAACATGCATAGAGATTCCTATTTTCCAGGAACTTTGTGTTTTCCAAATAATTTTGTAAAACTTTCAGTTAAAAAAACACACACAACTATATCCATTCTTCAACGGAGTGAATAGTCATTGCTTGAGACTTCCACTTGGAACAAATTAAACTGGGCACACTGATTTCTGAAGAAGCAAAGCTTTTCTCAACTTTCTTCCTTTTCTCTGCAATTAGAAAAATCCCTTTTCAGACGTTCGTTAAAACTACTTAATAAAGCCCGGCCAGTGTGGCTCAGTGATTGAGTGTCAATCTATGAACCAGGAGGTCATGGTTCGATTCCAGGTCAGGGTACATGCCCGGGTTGTGGGCTCAATCCCTAGTAGGGGGCATGTAGGAGGCAGCTGATCAAGGATACTCTCTCATCAGTGATGTTTCTATCCCTCTCTCCTTCTCCCTTCCTCTCTGAAATCAATAAAATTATTTTTTAAAAACTACTTAAATAAAATATCTAATTAGGTATTTCATTTGGCTTAGAGGCTCATAAAAGACTTACTGAGGCACCAGGGCTCACAAACTGAGAAAGTCTGCGGGCCCTCTGGCAGCAACAGATCCATCTGGAATGTGCTCCACCCCATCAGGCCTTTCCTGGCTGATGGACATGAAGCAGCTCATTGAGAAAAGCCAGTGAGATGGCCATCCAGACATCTAAGAACTGGGCTGTATTGATACTGCCTCCCTGGAACCTGCAGCACTGGGAGATGATGGAATTAGGCTTTTAACACCAGTGTTTCCTGGGCAGGTACTATATTCTGTGTTTTATTCCACAGGAGAACAATCAAATTGGAACCACTGTGCATCATGTAAGCAAAAGGAATATGGAACACATGTTTGGGAACTGAACCCCATTCCAGGTAGTCACTGGTATAAAGTTGCTTCCTCCCGGTTCTCTCACTATTCTGGGAGGCCACTAGGTCCTTGATTTTAACCAGCAATCTGAGCCCCACCTTTCTCCAGCTTGCTGACAAAGAAATTCCTCTCAAAACTGTTGGCAGCCAATAAGAACAAGGCTTGTCACTTCCCAGCTAAAAGCTCTTCAAGATCTCCTCGTCAGACAGTGCTACTCAAACTTTTCCTCTGAATTACTCCTGACAATACAATTGATAAGAGGTATATATAGAGAGTCTATGTACCCAGTATTCTCAGCACTCATAACCACCCTCAATTATTACCCCCATTTCACAGATGCAAAATCTGAGGTTGGGCCCTAAGAGCACATAGGAGAAAGGATGGAGCCAGCATCTGCACCAGACAATCTGGCTAGATCTCTGAGCTCTTAACCCACTGCAGCCACCTCTCCTGGTGGCTCAGGAGAACCAGTCCACACCTTGGGGAAAGGCTGAGGTAGCAGGTTACTGAAAGCAGGAAGTTTCAAGTTCCAGTATGTAACTTGCAAGTTATACAAATTTGGCATTCTTTTCACAGGGTTTGTTTTTATAAAAAAAAACACAACGCTTTCCATGTCACACCCATTAAAGACAGTTATTATCTAAAAGACAGAAAATACCAAGTGTTGGCTAGAATGTGGAGAAATTGGAACTCTTTTGCGTTGTTGGTAGGAATGTAAAATTGTGCAGCCATTAAAGAAAACTGTACGGAAATCCCTCAAAAATTTAAACACAGAATTACCATACGACCCAGCAATTAAATTTCTGGATATACACCCAAAATAACTGAAAGCAGGGTCTTGAAGAGATATCTGTATACCCATGTTCATAGCAGCATTATTCACAATATCTAAAGGTAAAACAACCCAAATAACCATCAACTGATGAACAGATAAAGAAAATGTGATATATGAATACAATGGAATATTATTCAGCCTTTAAAAGGAAGAAGATTCTGCAATATGCTACCACATAGATGAACCTTGAGGACATTATGTTGAGTGAAATAAGTCAGAAAAGGCCAAATACTGTACAATTCCACTTATATAAGGCATCCAAAGTAGTCAAACTCATAGACACAAGAAGTGAAAGGGATGAGGGTACAGAGTCTCAGTTTGGGAAAATAGGGAAGTTCTAGATGGATGGTGGTGATGCCTGCACAACAATGTAAATGTTGTGCAACTTAATGCCACCAAATTGTAACCCTAAAAATGGTTAGAAATGCTAAATTTTATATGTATATTTTACTACAAAAAATGTTCTTGCTAAAAAATGTGAAAATTAAATAATTAAAAACCAGAGTGTTTTTAATAATTTATCAGTTAAACTACTTTAAATTTTCCAAGATGCATGATTCAGGAAGATTCATAGTTATCCTAAAGTTTTAAATATCCCTGAGCACAAAGCTCCCTCGGATTTTTTGTCTGTAAAGTGGGGTGATGGCACCAGAGACCTTAGAGAATTGCAGTAAGGATTCAATAATGTTATTCCTGCACCAGTGCCTGATGGGTAGCAGGTCCTGGCCATTAGTCCACACAAGGCCCTCTGTGATCTGCCTACTGCCACTATCACCTATGAGGTTCAGTTAAGGAAGTGAAATGGTTTCCCCCAAGTGACAAGACCTGTGCTAAACCATGAAGCTGTGCAGATCTGCATCTAATACACACCCATATGTAAAATGATGTCTGTGAGCGACTATTGCACCCTCCCACCAATACAAACTCCTTGAAGATGGGACAAGTCTTAGTCATCCTTAGTCATATAGCATACATACAGGGTGGGGTAGAAATAGGTTTACAGTTATGAGTATGCAAAACAGTTTAATCTTGTATTATTATTTACTAATTACTGTATTATTTTTCATATGAACAACTGTATTTGCCCCACCCTGTGTGTGTGTGTGTGTGTGTGTGTGTGTGTGTGTGTGTGTCTGGCACCTAATAGCAGCTCAATAAATATTTGATGGGGGGGGGCTTTATAAAGGTTAGATATGGATGTCTATAAAGGAAACTTATCTATCTGTGGGGAACACTACCAAATTCTTCTGTGAATTACTTGTATTTTTATAATATCAAAGAAAGTTTTTATCTGCTTCTTTTATCTGCTTCCCACTTATCCACCAAGAAAAAAAGAGAAATAAGAAATCTGAGAATTGGAGGGCCCACTGAATTTAAGCCGCAGAAAATACCCAATCCCAATTCTTGCCTTCAGGAATCAGCCATGAAATGAAGTCCACATATTACTAAAGTAACACTCTCTCGATTCACATGTGGAACTTCCCATCTACACGTGACATACATACAAGTCTAATCCTCAGCAGTGGTGCTTAAGGGGACAATGTGAAAGGCCACAAGAGTTGTCCCTTTAGTTGACCTGATACCCAACTAACTAACCAGTCATCAAAACAGACTTTATGGAATACAGCTAGTGCGTTTGGGGCTTCTTTTTGTGGAATTTAGAGCAGAGACATGAAAAAAGCTGAAGTGCTACAGCTGGTATTTCTTCCTTTTCTGTGAAGTGGTGGTTACCCAGGCAGCACTAATTTACATCATCTATAAAACGGTCTTTATACTTGGCTGTGGGGGAGCTTGGAAAGAGGCAACTAGAAAGATCTGTTCTTCAGAAACCTTCACATAATAATAATCACAGCACAATTTTAGGAGCTATTTCTTACTTCCTCAGTTAGGTTTTACTATTTCCTATCAACTACTCCACGGCCAACCTGGACAAGCATGTGGAATGCTTTGGCTTTACACCATTCTGTATTTCACAAAATAAGTGGTGTTTATAACATTATTCTGATCTCCTGTGAGTGCTTTGCTATCTTTTGCTCAGTGAAAATTTATTTTCTTAAATAAGAAATGTAAGTGGAGAATCAGAAAAGGAAAAACCCAGCTAATGAGAGAGTTATCACTTTTTTCTAACTATGTCTTCTGAACAGGAATATTGGACCTATTATCTATTATTATATAAGAATCTTCCTCCTACTCCCTTCAGGTATTAAACCTCAATTTTAATGTTCTTCCCCAATTTGCACACACACAAAATGTCACAGGAGCATTCTAATATTGTACCTCAAAGTAGAGATGAAGCTAAAAAATAGGAAATGTGGGTATTCACCGAGAACAGCCCTGGGGGTCCACGGGCTGTGCTGGCTAGTGCTCTGCCCAGCTCTGGTGCAGATGAGAAAGTGCTCACGCAGACATCTGTCCCCAGGCTAGTCTCAAGAACATGCTGTTCTCTGTGGGACCAAGTGCCCTTTTTGATCGTGGGCAAAATACTCATGGCTGCTGGGCTGCCTGTGCACTGGTGCTGAGCAGCTTCCCATCAAAAGCAGGCGTGAGGCCCAGTCACAGGAAGATCTAATGCTTCTACACAATGAGGTAATGAACATCCTTCTGAAATTAGGTCCCAGAAGAATTTAAAACAAACTCACAAACGCACTCAAAATTGTATCCTTATCTATTACCTTTTAAAAGCAAGTATAATAATACACTCAGATGTATCAAAGAACACAGGAGTCAAGTATTATAGTCATTTATCCTATATAATAAAGCGCTAATATGCATATTGACCATCACGCACTCGCACAAGATGGCCACCCCCATGTGGTCACAAGATGGCCGACAGAAGAGGGCAGCTATAGGTGACCAGGCCTGCAGGGGAGGGCAGTTGGCAGGGCAATTGGGCCTAAACTGGCAGTTGGACATCCCCCGAGGGGTCCAGATGGGAGAGGGTGCAGGCTGGGCTGAGGGACACCCCCCCCCTCCAGTGCACAAATTTCATGCACCGGACCTCTAGTTCTAATTATATAAAAATAAATGTTGCTACAACATGGATAATCCTCAAAAGCTAAGTGAAACCTTAAAGAGGCAAGTGAAAGAAAACAGCCAGGAGGAGAAACTAAGATGGCGGCATAGGGGAACACCGAGATTGCTGCCTCCTACAACAACTTCAGAAACACAATAAAAGGACAGGACGGTCAACATCCAGAACTACAGGAAGGCTGGTGGAGTGGAAATTCTACAACTAGAAGAAAAGAGAAAACCACATTGAGGGTCAGGAGCTGCGGAAGTAAAGTGCAAAGGTACGGAGGCTCAAGAGCGCGGAAGGGGGCTGGTACCTGAGGACGCGGCTGGGGAGGGAGTCACAAGCTCCCAACTGCTCTGAACTCCGGTTCCGGGAAGTCTCTGGGGACCCAGGACGCATACGGGGAGAAACTGGACTGTCTGGCAGCGGGCAGAACTCGGACCTTGAGGGCGGCTTTCCCTCAGAGGTGCTTGCAGCAATTAAATTATCAGGACACTGAGACGCGAC
>NW_006283442.1:1195805-1200835 GCF_000327345.1 Myotis davidii
AAAGAGCAACCAAAGGACTTACATGCAGGCGTATAGGCCTAACCAATGGGCACGGACAACAGGGGGGGGGGTGGCAAGAGTGGGGGGGGGTAGGGGGTAACGTGGGGATAAGGACACATATGTAATATCTTAATCAATAAAAAATATATTTTAAAAAAAAAGAAAGAAAGAAAACAGCCAGGAAAACCACATACTGCATGATTCCAGTGATGTAATGAGATGTCTAGAAAAGGCAAATCTATGGAGACAGAGGGTAGAGGAGTGGTTTTGGGGGCCAAGGGAGGAAACAGCAGTGCCTACATGTGGCCATGAGGTTTTCTTTTTGGATGATGGAAATGTTAAAATTAGATGGTTGCAGAACTCTGTAAATTTACTAAAAATGAATGAATTGTACAACTGAAGTGAGTAAATTATATTTTATATCAGTAAAGCACTAAAAAAATATATAATTAATCATAATTTCCATGTGAATAGTCTAATAAACATTGTGAAAAGCATTTAGACAACAGATCACATAATTCAAAGTAAAGCGTCCAGGTAATGAATTTCAGTCAAAAGAGCCACAGTATAGTTCCCAAGCCTCACCTCAGAAAAGCCTGTAACATACCTCACAACTCTTCTAGCCCCATCACCAACAGCCTCAGGAAAGATCTCTCTTGGTGATTTTTCTAACACTCTTTTTAGGGCCTTGGAAACGAACCGTTTGACTTGTTAGTATCTGCCTGTGTGGACTTCGGCTTTTCTCCATGGCACAAGCCCACATTAGACAGAAGAGAAAACCTGGTTCCTGTGACTTGTATCCATCAGTCACAAAGTGAGGCCTTCCACAGCCAACAATCAGGGACTCTCCAACGAAATGACCTTTGGTAAGTACTAGGGATGTACTGCTCAGCAGGCTAACGAGAGCCAACACCGCCGTACAGTCAATAGGAAAGTTGTCAGGAGTACATCCTGAGCTCTCATCACAAAGATAATTATTCCCCCCCCCTTTTCTCTCTTTTCTTTTTATTGTATGTACATGAGATAATGGATATTAACTAAACCTACTGTAGCAATCATTTCACAATATATGTTAAATCAAATCATCATGCCATCCATACACCTTAAACTTATATAGTGATGTGTGTCAATTATTTCTGAATAAAACTGGAAAAATATTTTTTAACATTATCTTTGGGATATATCCTGGATGTGATCCAAAAGTTGAAAGGTTTCTCATCTACAAGCAATGCTCCTAGGGCTGGTGAGTTCTCTATGCACCTCCCTTCCCGTCAGATTCAGAATATAAAGTCTAACAAACACAGGAGTTAGACTTCATATTGGGAGCTGGCCCACGTGAGCTGCGAGCAGAGCACCAGGGCCCTGACAGACACTGCATCTGAGGGTCCCCGTGAGCCAATCCTAGTTGCTGCTAGTGTTTCAAGCTGACAGTATTATTCAGGCATCTACGTTTGCCACTTTTCCGTCTTTTCTTTCTAGCTCCATATGCAAACTGGTTATAGGTTGACAAACTCGTTAGGTAAACCAAGCAAGTGTCCTGGACTCCACCACTGGGTCCTGTGGGTCCCACCTTCTCCTAGCCAGACTGCAGCCACCTGGCCCCCCACTTCCAGCTGCACTGTTTGTGCTCTTAGTTTTGCTTTTTGTTTTAAAACAAATAATCATTATGCTCATGCTCTCGGCTCCATGCAGTCCTCATTTGAAGCCTACCCTTCTCCTCCTTCCTCCCTCCCTCTCACATCTCCTCTGCTGGGGGACCATTTATGCCTGACTTCAAAATGTCACCCATCTTCCTTTTCCAGTTCCTAGCAGTTCATTTTCTTCACCAATGGGATTTTTGAGTGTTAGGAACAATAAAGATTTCTGTTCAATTCTCATTTTACAAATGAGGATAGGAGAGACCAACACTAAATAGCTAAAATGTTTATAACAGCTTTACTTATAATCGCCAAAACCAAGACGTCCTTCAGTAGGTGAGTGGATAAACTGTGGTACATCCAGACAATGGAACATTATTCAGCAATAAAAAGAAATGAGCTCTCAAGCCATGGAAAGACATGGAGGAAACTTAAAAGCATATTACTTAGTGAAAAAAAGTAAATTTTTCTAGTTTGGCTCAATGGATAGAGCGTCAGGCTGTGGACTGAAGAGTCCTGGTGTTTGATTCCAGTCAAGGGCATGTACCTGTGGTACAGGCTCAACCCCCGACCCTGGCTGGGGTGCATAGATGAGGCAACCCATCACTGTGTCTCTTTCACATTGATGTTTCTTTCTCTGTCTCTCCCTCTCCTTTCCACTCTCCCTAAAAATCAATTTTAAAAAATCATCATATTTTAAAAAAGAAAAGAAAAAAAAGCTAACCCCAAAATGCTACATACTATATGATTCCACTATATGACATTCTGGAAAAGGCACAACTATGGAGACAGTAAAAATATCAGGGGGTGGCCCTAACCGGTTTGGTTCAGTGGATAGAGTGTCGGCTGCGGACTGAAGGGTCCCAGGTTCGATTCTGGTCAAGGGTATGTATAGGAATGAATAGGCAGAGCATAGCAAATGCATAGCAGATGCATAGCAGAGCATAGCAGATGTTCTAGGGCAGTGAAATTATTCTGTATGATAGTATAATGGTGATACGTGTCATTATATATTTGTCCAAACCCACAGAATGCCCAACACCAACAGTGAACCAACTCTAAAGTAAACTATGGACTTTAGCTAATAATAATATATCAACAGTGGCTCATCATTGGTAACAAATGTGCCACACTGATGTACCGTAAGATGTCAATAACGGGGGAATTATACACAGGGGGTAGTAGTATTTGGGAACTTTCTATTTTCCCATCAATTTTTCTGTAAACTTAAAACTGCTCTAAAAAATAAAGTACACTAATTTACAATCTAAATAAGCAAAGAGCTAAATGGCATAGTCAGGCAAGCGACGTGGGGCTCTGTACGCAGTACAGATAAGTACCCAGAAACCCACCCCTTGTGTTAATAATCATGCTGACATGACTCACATAATGGAAAAACTAATACCATTACATCATCGAGATTCAGAAATACCTCCAGTCCAAATCTAAACTCTGTACATGTGTAACCTTGACCAGCTGATTTTAAAATTCACATGAAAGAACTTGGGCTTGGAATACCTGCAATACTTCCAGGAAGGGGACAGGGCATATGCCTGCCTTGCCAATGTCAACAGCCTCAATTTTAAAAGCTTGAATAATACATGGAACTGAGCGTTTGAATTGCAGACGTGATCATTTGTTTTTTTTTAAACTTGAAGTGACTGTGAGATTTTTATGACCCAAAAGTGATTAGAAAAGTCATGGGACATACCTGAGTTTTTAAGGGGAGGGAGGAACTAATGACAGAGCTAATTTAAGGGAAGCATGGGGAGCAAAAAAATAAAGCTGCTTCTTGGTCACCTCTCATACATTCTGCTTATTCTGTTAGACAGTTACATAAAGAAAAACATTGCTTAGGAATATATTTGTAGGTGGAAAACCAATAAAAGAAAAGTTAACAGTGATAACCCTAAGATTCAGTGATGGTTACCTCTTGGGAGAGGTTGGCAGGGCTTGAGGACAGGGAGGGACATTTAAAGATGTTGCTGGCATTTTATATTTCAGGTTGGGTAGTGCATATGTGGTATTTGATAATGTCTGAACTTACTCATATGTTACAAATATTCTTTGTATATATTAAATATTTAATACAAGTTTTTAAAAAGATAGTCTAGTCTTAAAAGGATGTGTCAAAAAATACTAATACAAATAACATGTAATAAAAATGGCAGCACACAGATGTGGGTTCAAATTCCACTGCACCACTCAGCAGTCACAGGGCCCTGCGCAAATGACATAACTACTCTGACCTCAGTTCCCGCCTGTAAAAAGAGGAGGGATAAGAGAATTCCTCGGGTGTAGTTGGGTTAAATAGGATAATGCTTGCTGAAGAGCGCAGTGGGAGTCTGGCAAAGAGAATAATAATAACAGTGAAAGGGCGAGGACTACGCCCTCCACCTTGCCCCAGGGTAAGGGCTATGCCCTCCATCTTACCTTGGCCATGTGCTCAGCAAGGCTTCTTCCCGGAAGCCAAGCCACTGCTGGCCACGCCCAGGATTTCTCTGGACTGGCCAATGATAGTCAAGGGAAGTGCACGTCATCACTATGACCACATCCTGTGTAATGAGACACCGACTCGCGCCTGGCCAATCGGCAGGGCCCACAGTCCTTTCTCCTCCCCTTACCCCAACCCCCTATAAAACCTCTCTACACACAGAGATTGCTCTCTCTCTGCCACTTGCTGCTGTGCCAGTAAGGGGGGTAGGGGAGCCAAACCTAGGTTTGAAATAAATGACTCTATGCTTTTGCATCGGACTCGCTGGCTCCCTGGTGGGCCCTTGGGAATCTTGAAATCTGGGCACAACACCTTTCCTCCCAGAGTCACTGGTTTCAGACACCTTTCATGGTGCTTTCCTTTCCCACAGATTATACTACATAACTACCCACCCTCTGCCCCCCAAATCCTACTTCCTTTGTTTGGCACACTTGGAAAACTTTACCGACTCATTTAGAGTAGAATCTAAATTCAGAGAGCAAAACTGTGGTTGGCATTCCTTCAGAAGAGGAAGGGCTTGGGTGTTGAAACAAAAGGCTTAAATTCTACTTCAAGGAAGTGAGAGGGGATATTTACTGCCATCTTTCAGGAAGACACCTTCTTCTCAGATGGGTTAAGTCGCCTCTTCCACAGCAGCAGCAGCAGCAAAAGATCTTCCACATTAGAACAGGGTGAATCTTTATCTGCAACTGCATTTGTACAGTGTATGTAACTTCATGCTCTGGCTAAGCTAATTGAATTAAGAGAAAATGCTACTTTTCTTTTCCAATTTCTATATTTTGTTGGAGCCTAGTGAAAACTTCTATGTGGACCAACAAAACGTTCTTATCGGCTGGCCGAAGTTTACTGAACAGGGAGCTATTATAAGGACAAAGCAATACCTTGAATTCCGATACATC
>NW_006283442.1:1204617-1212199 GCF_000327345.1 Myotis davidii
AAAAGTCGCCATAGATATGACCACATCCTGTGTGACAAGACACCTACTTGCACCTGGCCAATCGGCAGGGCCCACAGTCCTTTCTCCTCCCCTTGCCCCAACCCCCTATAAAGCCTCTCTCCACACAGAGTTCTCTCTCTCTGCCACTTGCTGCTGTGCCAGTAAGTGGGGGCAGGGGAGCCAAACCTAGGTTTGAAATAAATGACTCTGCTTTTGCATCGGACTCACTGGCTCCCTGGTGGGCCCTTGGGAATCTTGAAATCTGGGCACAACAAACAGCTCTCATTTGTTCTCTGACCATGTGTCCGGAGCATGAGAAGCACCTTAGAGGCACAATCACATTGACTTATCTCAAGGTCATGTAGTCACACGCATAGGAGATAGGATTTGAATCTGTAAACAGTCTGATTCCAGCATTAGGCTCTTAACTACAACGCTGTTCTTTCTCTCGGATAAAACATTTATTAGTAATGGTGTTGTTTATTATAATCACCATAAATATTCACAGCTAAGAATTAAAAATTAGGATAAAATTTACCTATACATGGTTAGATGGGAATACTTGACACAAAAGCAATTTACTTCAAAAAGAACCCAAAGGAGTAGTGAACCAGATGGCCAACGTGATCTGACATTGTTGTATGACTATCAGAAATTCCAATATACTTCAGGTCCACTCAAACAATAGGAGTCCAGCTGAGATGGACTAAAGAGGCAGTCTCTCCCATCGCTCCCCAAACCCATACACTGGCCTGTTCATTTAGGGTCATCTCTATGGTTCTAAGCACCGCATCTTAAAAGAAACAGAGAAAAATGTGAATTTGGACACCCATATCCTTTCACAAACTGTAGGATTCTGGAATGCTAACTACTCAGCTTGAAAAAGGCCACTGTTTAGGGAAGGAAGCATAGTGATTTTTCTATGAAAAGAGGAGCACAGATTTATTCTGATGTGCACCCTCTGGTAGAATTTGTGAATAGAATGGGGTGGTTTTTCATCCTGGGACAGAGAATTCACTTACAATCAAAGAAATAGAAATGCCATCTAGCAAAGTTCAGGCTTTCCACCCAAGGAGGGCTCAGTGGCTGGGGCCACAGATTGGAGGTGAAATGGGGTCTGATTCCTAATCTCTGAGGTTCCTCCATTTTTATAGTTCTATGATCCTGAAAATATATAATGCATACCCTAAAAATACAACCCTTACATAAAGAGCAAAACAGGTCCTTTTGGAAGGGGTACCACTATCTCGGACTCCCTGGGTTGTCACTTGGCAACGTGTTGTTGCTAGTACGCTCTAATTTTGCTGAGTGACAGAAATTTCCTTTGTTTCCATGTCCTAATGATAACATGTGGGACAGGCCAGCCACACAACAGCCAAGCTTTGCAGAACAAGGTAGAGAGAGGAGACTGTAAGACAAACTCTCCTACTTACCGTATTTTTCCTCATATAAGATGCTATTTTTTTTCTAAAATCATTAGACTGAAAATCGAGGGGGTCTTATACAGGGAAGTCAGCTGAGGAGGGAGCCGCGCAGGTGCATAGCTGCCCACACCTTGTCAAACAGGCTTCCTCTAATCACAAGCCTTATTGTTACTGACATCAGCTGATGCTGTCGTTGGAGGTGGATGTGGAGAGTGCTTAGATACAACAGGAATTGGAGTGTTCTGAGCCCATAAAGATGTCAAAAAATAAAAAGATAAATACCAGTAATTTTACTCTGCAAAATTCAAACTGAATGTAATCAGCTATGCAAAAGAGCATGGAAATAGAGCTGCAGAGAGACAGTTTGGACCTCCTCCCACTGAGTGCATGGTGCTTCACTTTCATGAGGAGAGAAGGGTTGGCCATGAGAACACGAATAAAGTTAGCTCAGAAAATGCCACCAGTTTACGGGGATGATCTCATATACAGACAGACTCAGAAGACAGCAGTGATACAAGAGAATTTGAAGAAATTGGTATGTCTGGAACTAATAGTGATGAAGAAGAGAGCAGTAATTACTAAATAAAAATGTATTCTATTTTATGTTTCAAATGTTGATTTCTTAATTTTGGGTTGGAAAAGGAGAGGGGGGTGTCTTATACATGGAAAAGTACCGTAGTTGCTTAAGCATACATCCACTTTGAAAGTCCAAAACCACTTATTTAGTAAACTGATGTAAGTTGCCACAAAAGTAAATAAGAATAATACCTGTAGCCCTGGCTGGTGTGGTTCAGTTGGCTGGAGCATCGGCCCAAGCTATACACCAAAAGGTCAGGGGATTTGGTCTCTGGTCAGGGTGCGTGCAGGAAGCAACCAATGGATGTTTCTCTCTCTCATCGATGTCCGTCTGTCTGAATGTCTCTCTCTCTCTCAAATCAATTAAAAAAGCATGGGGGAAAAAAGAAGGATACCTCTAATAATAACCCGAGGCTAACCTAGTAATGCAGTAGGGGACAACTCTTGTGATTTTATTAACTGGGTCTCAAGGATTGAATGGCAAAGAGTTCAGAGACCTCTAGACTTACTTATCTTACTCTGGAACATCCAGCAATGTGTATCTGAAATAGGCTTGCTGCTTCATTATAAAATGGGTTTCTATGAGTCTATGTCTGTATGCGGGAGGGAGGAGGCCTTAAGCACCTGACATTTTTAGTATGGTCCATTTAGAAACAAAATGAGCCAACAGGAAAGGTGGGAAGGTGAGTTGTTGAAATAGCAACAGCTCTGCTTCTAAGAAACCAAATATATGGTACTGTGGGACTTAAACCAAGGACAAAAATCTGCTCCAGGAGACTGCACACTGCATGACACAGGGACCCGATGGGAAGTCCCAGGCATCCCAGTCATTTCAGTGGTGTTAATGGCCCCTCTATACATTTTAAAGAATTAACCAGAAATGGAAATGAGGCAAAGGATGGCCACCTTTCAATATCACACCACAGCAGGTCTTACATGTCCAACCCAAAGATTATGTCATTCTCTAGGAAAACATACCTTATTTTGAGGTAAATCATAGGTTAATTTGTAGATTACTTTTGTCCAGTACGATACAAATAATTTCTGCCACGCAGAAAAGATAACCGCAAAGATTATGGTTTTATTGTCCCAAAGGAAATTAACCAGTTTTGTTAACTAGTTTGTCTCTAAGTCAGCAAACATTTCAGTGTGGCTTTCCTGACAGAGTATATAAAGCTCTTTCCCGCAGTACTCTGTGCACCAGCCACAAAATCCTACTGGCTCCCTCATTCGTGAGCTAAATCAACCTTTGACACATGATCACAAAATATCTGAGAGAGAGTCACGTCTTAACATTTTAAAAACGGGGCTTTGATAGATGAAATCTATATTCAATCACCATTGCCCCATTTACTCTTTCAATCTTTATAATTTCTTTCTTATCTATATATATACAGGCCTAAACAACCGTTATGACCAGTCAACCCTACGACCGGTTGCTATGATGCACACCGACCACCAGGGGGCAGACGCTCAATGCAGGAGCTGTTCCCTGGTGGTCAGTGCGCTCCTGTGGCCAACCTCCCCCAGCCAGCCAACCTCCCATGGTCCCTTCTCCCAACCAGCCAGCCAACCTCCCAGCCCTAATCAGCCCAATCAGGACTGGGTGAGACAGGCCCTGATCAGTCCGATCACCAGCCAGGCTGAAGGACCCCACCCGTGCACGAATTCGTGCACCAGGCCTCTAGTGAGTCTATATTGTCACTATTTTTGTCACTATTTTTGTACACTTAACTATTTTATCATACAAGTAACATAGATATAGCAGTTTATAGGAGTCTTGGAGAGTAGAATTAAAGACATACATCCTCATCTAAATATGGGTCTTTTCTAAAAAGACTGAAAAATAATAATAATCAAAAGAACAAAAATTTTATCACAAAGTTAAGATTTTGAAATGTTCTATTTTCCCAATATATTTGATCACTACTCACCCATACCTGGCAGCTGGTTGCTCATTTCAAACTCAACTCTACGGTCTCCTTAAATTGATTCTCTTCTTCTAGTCAATCTAATAGTCTAGTCTAATTTAGAAACCATGCCTAATATTGTCTCTTGAAATATATCACTCTACTAATCTGCATTTTTTTCAGAAAGTAAATAATATTTAATGAACATTAAGTGCCAGACACTGTAATAGACTGTTCATGTGTATAAGCAAAGAAACCAGGATTGTTTTAAAGATGAACTGCAATCTTTACTTGACTATAAAAACATCATACCCCATAGTGGTGATCCTCAAAAGCCTCTGTCTACTCTTCATTGTTTTAGCCTCTAAGTGCTTTTTAGCTTTTCTATCTCTTTTTGTTTTCCCATACATTAATATCATATTGACATTATATTGCAGAGTATTACATAAACCTACTTAGCTGCTATAGCTTTTAAATTTTTTCTCCTTGCCCTACTCATTCTCCAAATTCCATATCAAATGCCCACATGTGTAAAAAAATCAGGAACAGTCTAATTGCTCTTGTCTTCCCTTTATATGCCATTCCAATGACCTTCACTTTACATATGAGGACGGAGTCCCAGAGATTTATAGAGAGGTCCAAGGCCACACACAGAATGCCTGAGTTAATAATGATGAAATGACAGAGTCTGGCCTCTTCTCTCCCATACTACACTGCCTCTCAAAGCGAATCTAGTTCTATAAATTTCCAGCATGAACTTACCTGTGCATGATCCCTTGGGGGAAGCAAAGTGATACTTAGAAAGGGTAAGTCACATAACCAAACTCATACAGCAAGTGTAAGAACCAGGACAACTCAGGTCCTTCTAGCTGTGAAACTGTCATTTTCAATGTTTAGTCACAAATATTCAAGCAGCCTGCCCAAAAATCTCCTTCCACAGCATCCTTGCCTCTTTTTCATTTTATTCTGCCTTGTACTTGATTTCTTGTATCACATCTTGGTGCTATTTCTTCAAGTACCTAATAGGGTCTTAAAGAGAATGGATAGCATCTTTATATTTTTATAGCCCTAATCCAGAGATCAATAAACATTTATTGACCAAAAGAATGATGTGAAAGGGTAATAGAAATCTGTATCTGTTCTACATGAATTGAAAGTATTTTTACTGTGCTATGAAATAGCTATTTTTATTTGATGTTATGTAATTTAAGACTTCATTTAATATTAAAATAAATACTAATAGTATCTATTAGTGAATGTTATACAATACAATATAAATTCATGTGAATATTAAAGACTGCAGTGTGACACTTCCAAGTAATGTTCTCTTGCAACAGGTCTCTTCATGCTAAGCTTCTACCGTTCGGGAGAATGCCTTTGTCTCACCATCACTACGAGGCCTTCAGTGAAAATACTGGAAGTGCTGATCACTCCTCATCAGAATTGAGTAACATAGGAAACTCTTAGAAAAATTATCCAGATGCCCTAGATGTTTTGAAAACTGTATGAAGTTTAGTGCTATCACTTTCATTGAATTTCTTGGCACCAAAGAATTAAACTCAGCTGCAAACAAATGCATGAGAATTAAGTTGCAGTTTTCCCTGTACACTGGTCATCAATCAGTTTTCAATATTTTCATAACTAAAAGTACAAAATTTACAAAGTATATATTTGCCCAGTTCTACAGAGGGCTACTTACCATTAATCCAAAACATCAAGTAAGCTAATACATTTGGCCTTTCCCTCAACCTTTCCAGCCAACTTGTTTAACAGGTGTTAATATGTACCCACATTAACCAACTGAACCTCTTCCACATTCTTTTCTCCCTTCTATCCCCAGGGAAGTGAAACTAGATGTTATTAAGGCAAAACCAACAAATTAGTTACTTGGGAACAAGAGAAAGAGAAACCAAAATGCTAGAAAATGCATCTTATAAATACGAGTAATCAGTGCCTACAAAGTTAGGAGTTTGCTACAATACCACACCATTCTAAACAAGTGTGGACAAGAATGTGGAGAAGTCAAAAGCCTCTTACATGGCTCATGGGATGTAAATGGTACAGCTACTTGAGGAAAGTTTGGCAGATGCTCAAAATATCAAATATAAAGTTATCATAGAACCCAGCAATTCCTAAGAGAATTGAAAACATATGTCCACTTAAAAACTTGTACATGAATGTTTACAGCAACATCATTGCTAATAGTTAAAAAGTAGAAACAAATCAAATATCTATCAACTGATGCAGGGATAAACCAAATATGGATTTGAATATTACTTGGCCATAAAAAGTACTAATACATGCTACACATGGATGAACCTTGAAAATATTGTCCTAAGTGAAAGAAGCCAGTCACAACAGGGCACATATCATATGTTTCCACTGATGTGAAATGTCCAGAATAGACAAACCCATGGAGACAGAAAGTACAGTGGTGGTTGCCAGAGGCTGGATAAAGGTGCAATGGGGAAACTTTTAAAAAGCTGCATTGTCCACTTCTCATGAATTTAGTCACAATTCAGCCTTATGCACTGTTTTACTTCTTCCTCCAATAAACAAACATTTTGCAACCATCCTTCAAATAAGGAATCCATGGTGAGCTCTTGTATATGGACAGATGAAAGCACTGATAATGTCCTGCTCGTGAAGACAAGATTCCACATACACTGAAGCACGGAGTTTTTAATAGCGGACAAGTGATTCAGCCAAAGAATAAACTAGTATTGGAGAAGGAAATCCTCGTCCCTCCAACTGAATGCAGCAGACCGAGCCAGTTCACAGTGACACATGGACTATGCAGCTATGAGCAGGACCACAGTTCTAAAATGGTCAAAAAGATGTAAATCAATCATCCTTTAAAAGTCACTTAAAGGGGGGAGTTTAGATGAAGACTCAGTAATCCATTCCCATGGCCCACATATTACTCAAATGTCCACAGGAGCCAATTACAGCAAGTATCTACAGCACCCATTCTACCACACACATCTCTCATCTCCCCAGGGCTGCTTCTCCAACGTTTCCAACAAGGTGTACCTCCTCCTGCAAAGAGCCTAGAAACTTTCCTCTCCAGTCCCTTCCCTACTCTTGCAAGCAATAAGGAAAAGAAAGATCTCAAGGTAATATTAACTGCAAGGACTTAAAAAAAAAAAAAGATAAAGAAAAAGCCATAGGTTTTAAGTGATGCAATGTTCGGGGCACCTGTAAATGCACATTTACATCATTTTATATGTCGGCACTCATCTGACACAATTTGCATTTCAGGCCCCTCCATGTAGAACTGTAGTCTCACCACTCCAGAATCTGTTCTGTGAGGACTCTTAGTGTGTGTGGGTGACACTGCTGGAGTTCATGTAACTGTGAAGTAGCAAAGATGAATGAGGCACCATCAAGGACTTGTCTGCTGGAATACATATGCCAAGATGGGAAGATGGACCTGGAACTTGAATAACTGAAAGTATAAGTCTCCTCTACAAACTCTTTTCGAATATCTGCTTCTCTTCTTGTTTCTATAATCCTCAGAACCTGTCTTCTAGGCTTACCTCAAAGTATGACAGATCTCTGATTTCTTATCTTACTGTGCACTACCCGGAACAAGACCAGGTGGATATTGTTCAGTACATTGAAAAGTGAGCAGCTAAATTTTTACTCATGCTTCTGCCTCCCTACACTCTT
>NW_006283442.1:1212236-1216259 GCF_000327345.1 Myotis davidii
GCCAAATTGAATGTACTCTTCTCATTAAAAAAAAATATCAAACCTAACATCCCTGTGGCCTCAGACATTGAAACGATGCATTCTTCTCTGGGTTTCTGAAATGACACTGTCAGCTGAATTTTCTCATTCCCATCTGGTTACTCCTTCATCTCCATTCTTCACCTCATTTCTCTGCCCATCCACAAGGTCCCAAATGCAACTCTTTCCTCCAACTTGTGCCTGAGAGACCAACCATTCCCATCGCCCATTCTTCTCAGCTCCAAGTTTTAACTCTCCTAACAGATGGGGAGCACCTTCACCAGGATTCACCTGTGGCACTCAAACCCAACCAAGTTCAAGTCTGCTTCTCAGCTGTCCCCAATGCAAACAAAACCTCAAACCATCTTCTGTTAACATTACCGCCATTCTCCCAGTCGTCCACATCCACAGTTTTGAGAACACTGGACTTCTCCATGTCTCTCCATTTCCTCACTTATTCCATACCCAATCACCAGGTCTTTGGAATCATTCCCTCACATCCACTTCCTATGCCAATGCCTACCTCAGAGCTAGTCCTCATCAAGACCTGTTATCATTTTTCCATTTTTCTACTTGCCATGTGAGCCTCTCAAAATCCTATGAAATTGTCAAGATCTGCCTCACATGACACCCTCCCCTACAATCAAACCTTCCCTTTGCTTTTCCACCACCCTGACCCCAAGCTCTGTCATGTAGAGTCCTTGTGAGAAGATAGCCACCCAACCACTAACAGCCATAGAACTTCGGGTCTTGGCTCAGAAGAGGTATAGGTGTACACAAGATATTTGGAGCGAGTGGGAACAAGGCGAGTGGGAATGGCTGGAGTTAAGAAGAAAGAGAGTGCTGGAATCAACACCTATGGTCAGTACCAGAGGAGGAAGAGGAGCTGGCACAGGGATGGACCGGACAAAAGCAGACTAGGAGAGCAGGTGCCACCGTGGCCAGAGTTTCAAGGAGATGGAGATTAACAATGGTCAAGGTTGCAGAGAATCAAAAATACCAAGAAAAGGCCACTGATTTCACAATTAAGAAATCACTTTAACTTAGAATGTACTTTCATTACTTGGATGAGGTACATCAAATCACATCAAATGCCAGGGCTTTCGAAATAAACGCACGGTGAGAAAGAGGGTTAGCTATTTTTCTCATCCTGCCAAACTGTGTAAGAGGACGGTGCAGAAATACAGAGCAATGATTGTGTATTAACAAACCGAGCTAAGAACTGGAGAGCACTAGGACTACTCAGACAAACAGCACCTGAGGATGGAGAGCTGTGAAGACTTCACTGAACTCTAGGAATGACTCACGGAGAACTGGGGCAGGGATGATTCTGCAACAGAAAAAGAGGTGTGGTTTGGCCAGATACTTTCCCCTCTCCTTGTACAGTGAAGAATGAATGGGCGCTGAGTGCCTGGCAGTGCATGACCAGTGATAGTACAGGTAACAACGCTTTTGAACAAAGTAGTTTCCTGCCAAAGTGTCATACACAGGACTTGGTGTTTGTTGGAACAGACTCCTAAAGGAAAGGGATGAATAAAAGGCTCTTTGTTGATTCTGCTCCATTTGCATAAGCCTGCACCTACTCATCTAGCCCATACTGAGGCTCTTTTAACTAAACCAGCATGTGAGACTGTAGAAGTGAAATCGCTTTCTTGATAAATTAGCCATTTAAAATTCCCTGAGAATACACAAGAGCCGAGTGCACGATTCTTTCCTACCCTATCTCTGGGTACAGATTTCTTTCTTTCGCTCTTTTTCTATCAATTTGATAATTATCAATTTGCTGGGAGCCAGTCCATCCTTGCTGTTTCAAGGGACCTGGCATATATGGCATACTATTCTTAATATGTTTGCTCACCTTCTTGGCGCAGTGTTTTAACCAAGGTCACCTCTCCGAGAAAGGTTGTTTCCCCAGGTAGGGATTTTCCCCTGAAGTTAGGGAGGGAATAAAACCTCTTAACTAGAAGACAGAACCTAGAACACAGAACCTAGAGACAGAAGAACTTTGCTGGAGAGAACATGGCAAAAGATCCTGGACAGAACCTGGCTACAGAACCTGGCTACCGAACCTGGCTGGAGAACCGAGCGAGAGAACATGGCTACAGAACCTGGCTGGAGAACCTGGAGAACGTGGCTGGAGAACCTAGCAAGAGAACATGGACACAGAACTTGGCTGGAGATTGTGGCTAGAGATCCTGGCAAGGCTGCTGATCAACTGAATGCTGTCTCCATGTCATTCCTTCTTCGCCGACTCCGTCCACACCTTTGGGGAACCCCTGGACCTGTTGGGGCAGGACCCCAGCATCAATTGATCAATTATCAATTTGATAATTTTTTTAATAGTGCTACTGCCCATTTTCAAAAAAGCTGCCCTGCGGAACACTTCCCTCTTAAACCTGCATTTTCCATGCAGAAAATAAATGCACCTGCTATTATATTATGATACTGTGTTTTCCCTTCCAGAAAGCTGAGGCGGAGAAAATCTGAAAGGTAGTATCTCCCCAGCTAGTGGGCCTAAAATACCCTAAACTCCTGTCCTGAGTCACACTGTTAATGTCTGATGGCTGGTGTGGCATCTAATTTTTCCTATGGTTACTCCCCAACTTCCTAATTTCCCAGTTTTATCTTGTAATTCACTGTACATCATGTGAGCAGGGAGAGGAGAGGTGACTTCTCCACATCCACCAGTAAACTGTAACAGCCATCTTCCCTCATTTGGTGGAGGTGGTGGCTAATTTTATGTGTGAACTTGGCTGAGCCATGGTGCCCAGTTGCTTGGTCAAACACGAGCTGCTGTGAAGGTATTTTTAAGATGCGATTAACAATTCAGTCAGTACCTTCTGAGTAAAGCAGATTACCCTCTATAATGTGAGTGGGTCTCACCCAATCGGTAGAAGGACTTAAGAGAAAAGAAGGAATTTAAAGGCTCAAGACAGCCTTGGATTCAACAATGCAACATCAACACCTGCCAGAATTCAGCCTGCCAAGCTGGCCTGCAAATTCTGAACTTCCCAACCCTCACAACTGCATGACTCAATTTCTTAAAATCAATCTATCTATCTATCTATCTATCTATCATCTATCTATCAACTATCTATCTGTCTATGTATCTTCTGTTTCTGTGGAGAAACTTAAATCCAGATCATTAGAAACCTTCAATACAATGCATCATATAATCTTTAAAGTATGATGCCTATTAGGTTAAAACCAATAATTTGGCTCTAGTTGGTGTGGCTCAGTTGCACCAACAGGTAACTGGTTCAATTCCCAGAGTACATACCCAGGTTGTAGGTTGGATCCCTGGTCAGGGTGCATACAGATGAAAGCCAATGTTTCTCTCTCAGTGATAGTGATGTTTCTCTCTCTCTCTCTCTCTCTCTCTCTCTCTCTCTCTCTCTCTCTCTCTCTCCCCCCCCTTCTTCTCTCTCTAAAAAAATAAAAGTATATTTTTAAAAACTTTAAAAATCAATGATTTGTTTTAAGGTTTCTGAAAAGCGACTACACTAAAAGACTATATATACCAAATTGTCAATAGTCAATAATCATGATGCCAACAATTATACCAGGGGTACCGGTTAATAATGCGGATTTGGTAATCAAAGAAAACACGATAATTTCAAGAGAAACATCAAAAGTGCTTTATTCAAAGTCATGTCCATTGCTAGCTACACATTTCCCCCATCTATCAGGTAATTTGTGGATACTGTCCCAATAGAACTTTCCTTGTTTTGAGGCAAACCATTCTGAGGCCCAATTTTCCACTTCTTGGTACATTTTAAAGTGCTGCTCAGAAAGTGTGTATGCCATCGATCGATTGGTGGTAATCTGAAGGAGCAAGGTCTGGTGAATATGGCAGGTAGGTTAATACTTCCCAGGCAAGATCTTTTAACGTGTCTTTAACTGGTTTTGAAGTGTGTGATGGTGCGTCATCATGTAGCAAAATTACTTTGCCGTGTCTTCTGGCCCATTCTGGTCATTTTACAAGCAAACCGTGGTTCAAATTGA
>NW_006283442.1:1216451-1218331 GCF_000327345.1 Myotis davidii
ACACCCATTTTCCTTGCTTCAAATCTTTCCCATTGCTTGTAAACAATCAGAAATTGTTTGCTGAGCAATGTTTAATCTTTCTGCAAGTTGTTTTTGAGTTTGACATGCATGTTCATCCAATAATGCATGTAATTGTTGGTCTTCAAACTTTTTCGGTTGACCTGGGCATTGTCTTTCACATGGAAATCATCACTTTTAAAGCGTTTAAACCAGTGTTCACAATAAGATTTAAATCACATTCTCATATCTTGAGATGGAGCATGTTCACCATAAGCTTCCCAAAGTATTTGATAACTTTCAGCAGCACTTTTCTTTAAAATAAAGTAATGAATTAAAATATTCCACAAATACTCTTTTCTTGGCACAAAATTGGACATTTTTAAGCATAAAAATATCTATGATGTTAATACCTTCAGAAAATTTGACATATGAAGTTTTGAAGCTTGTTGTCAATACAACAAAATAGCATACATATCAAATCGCATATATATCAATATATGTGTAACTCCATCTATTGAAAAAAAAATCCATATTATCAACCGGTACACCTGGTAGAAAGCTACCAATGGGTTTTCAATTAAAGGAGAATTATTTCCAGAAGTAAAATAAAAGTCATAACTTAATTTTGCTCTTTCAAATCTTGGTCCTTAATTCTCTGCCTTGGTTTGTTTCTTACTGAACAGATCTCCAGGTAGCTTTAAAGCCTTGAATCAGGAAAATGTAAATTGTAGGTCCTTTACAATTATACTCATGGCCAAATGTTGTCAATAAAAAAATCCCTTGTGGAAAAAAAAAACTTTCATAAAGCAAGCAATAAATTTTTATTGAGTGCCTACCAGGTTGTTGGGAATTATTATGAACAAAAGCATTTACTGTATGTCTTTTGTAATACAAACTATCATCTAGTACCACAAACACAGGTCACAGTGGGGTGCACTGGCCTCCATTATCAGGAATGGCTTACATTAAGTTACATAACGGGAAAAATGGTGAAATTGGTAACACAATTACATAGTAGGTCTCTCAGAGAAGCAAAGCAATGCCAAATGAATGCTCTTTTCAAATGACTGATTCCTAAGGAATGACTAACATGTCTACCCAAATTCCGTTATAACAAAGCAATGGTCACTTTCTGCAGACTCTGCCACTTAACCTTAAATTCAAACCAATAGTAACACAGTAGATTTTCCTTTAACTATGATTTTCACTAAGATAACCAAAGAACTGTTTCATTTTAAAACAACAGCCTGGACCCCATCCTACCGTTCCAACTTTTCAAAAGGCCACTGAAGAGGCCACACCACGGTAGGTATGATTTTATTTCAGGTAAAGCTGCTTAGCAGGAGCTCAGACCATAAAATCATCAGAGCTTTGACCTTTGCCCTGCACAGAATACCCACCAGTGTGCTTTGTAAGTTTGTGCTATTGCCTGGCATTAAGTTAATGTATAACAACAAATACACATCAGAGAGAGAAAAATCAACAAGTTAAATATAGAAAAACCCAAACTGGCAACAAGAAGAAGACAACAGTAAACTTTGCAAGTTGGTTGCCCCTATCTGTATGCTTCCTCCCCATTTTCCCACAGACGGGAGGACATTTGTTTGTGACTAAGCGGTTAATGAACTGAGGATCGCCAGGCCCACCTCTGATTTTCCTTTCATGAGAAAAGCAGTCTGACTACTTGGGTTCTGATAGGACCAAAAATCCTCCCCAGCGAATTTTCTGTGAAATTTCAACATCCAAATGAGTTTCATCTTGATGTCTCAAAATAAGCCATTCTCAGGAAGCACTGACACCAGAGAGCTATTTATCCAAAATCAGTCATTCAAACATGGCAGTCAACACATGCCACACATAAAGGAGAGATCCACACTCTT
>NW_006283442.1:1218355-1221518 GCF_000327345.1 Myotis davidii
AGCCTGAGGTCCTCTGAAAATGGTTTAATATTCAGTTGACCCAGAAAACCCCCCAAAGTCATTCAAATCAAGAGGTTCAATTCTCCGTGTTCACTTTAAGAACACCCATGAAACTGCCCAGGCCATCAGGGGTATGCGTATCCAAAAAGCCACCGAGTACCTGAAGGAGGTCACTTTACAGAAGCAATGTGTGCCATTCCGTCGTTATAATGGTGGGGGTGGTAGGTGTGTCCAGGCCAAACAGGGGGGCCGGACCCAGGGTCAGTTGCCCAAAAGAGTTCTGAATTGTTGTGCAGTACATGCTTAAAAATGCAGAGAGTGATGCTGAACAAGAGTTTAGGTGTAGACTGGTTATTGAGCTCCTCCAGGTGAACAAAGCTCCCAAGATGCGGCACAGAACAGAGAGCTCCTGGGTGGACTGACCCACGTGGGCTCTCCCTGCCACACTGAGAGGATCCTTCCTGAGAAAGAGCAGGTGGTTCCTGAACCAGAAGAGAAGGTTGCACAGAAGAAAAAGGTAACCCAGGAGAAACTGAGGAAACAAAAACTGAAGGCCTGGGAGTAAATTCAACATAAAATAAATGCTAATAAAAATAAAAGGAAGAAGGAGAAGAAGAACAAATAATCTACAGAGCTCTAGTCTCTTCACTTTATGTTTCTTCTCACAACAATCGCATGAAGGAAATTAACTTTCTGAGTAACTTTTAGCAAGTCACTAATCTCACTGAGCTTTTCTCCTTTATACAGTGGGAGTAATAACGTCTGCTCAACGTGTGATGTGTTGTAGGAAGCAAACCAGCATATGAAAAACCTCGGTAGCACCATTTCAGAGCAAGCTTACATGATTATTTTTAAAAAATCCCACAGAGCACAATCAGAATTAGAATGAATGCTCCAAATTTCTAACCCCAGTGTACATAGGAATGCAGGTCACCTCCCTTCCTCTGTCAGCTGAAAGATAAGGCCACTGTTAGCCAAGGGAGAATACATACACAAATTAATGAAAGCCTTGATTTGGATCTCTATGAAAACTTTCCACATGGAAAGAATTCCAACTTTTGGACGTTATGCTTCCTTTGTGTACTAAGTTAAGGCATGATGATGCCCTAGTCAAATGTTTTCATTCTGCTGTCAAACTTGGTTTGCTTCGATGGCAGTTTCCCAAAGGGAAATAGTAAAGAATTATGTCTATCCTGAAGGAAATTTATATTCATTCTATCTGACTTACGTTTAAAAAATTTATGTTCAATATATGTGATGTTTTAATTTAAAACATTTAGCACTCTGCGAAAACAAACTCAACATGCAAATGAGAGAGAGGTAGACGAAAAAATTTAGACTTTGTAAGAGACAAGTACCTGAGAGAACACTGGAAATAACTTAAGAAAAGGCTTTCACCTAACCACTCTGAGGTGATGCACTTATGCAATCTTTTCCTACCTTTTCTAGCAAGTTACCACGAATAAAGAACATATGTGAGTAGATATCTTTCTTCAGAAGCTTCATACACTCTGATCCCAAATGCAACAATAAAAATAACGGTGCCTGCCCTGAGCCACTAATCCACTGAGCACCAACGCCAACAACACCATGATGTCGTGCAGTAGCTCCTTTGGGTTTTACTGGATTTGTTTTAATGGACTAGACTTTGTTTAATAGGCCTGATTAATAAAGTAGAATAACTCAGTGAGTTTTCTAATGCTGATAAAATCTGCACAGCTAACTATATTTAACCCTATTGGAAGCTCACAAATTACTAGAAATGAAAGTTTTTACAAAGTAATGGATATAGCTTAAGGTAAAATACATAACCATAAAATCATAGCCTCCAGCCTCGCTAATCTCACCTTTAAACCAAGCATGGTGGAAAAAGATCCTTCCCAACTCTAAGCTTCTCAGCCTATCTAGAAACAGCTTTGCAACTCACCTAGCCAGGCCTCCTTCCCAATGCAGAATTCTTCCTAGAACAAGGGGTGGGGAGGGGCAAGGGAGAAGGGGAGGGAGAGGGAACGAGGGAAAATAAAACAAACCTTAAAGAGGACCTTTCCACAAGTAAATGAATAACATAACTTTTCAATTAAACACTTATTGAATACTGAGTATGATGACTACAATGAGCACAATTACTTATATTCAACACTTACTAATAGATGCCAGGTCCTATGCTAAGTGCTTCTCACTGAATAGTTCTCTAAATCAGCGGTTCTCAACCTGTGGGTCGCGACCCCTTTGGGGATCGAATGACCCTTTCACAGGGGTCGCCTAAGACCATCGGAAAACACATATAAAATTACATATTGTTTTTGTGATTAATCACTATGCTTTAATTACGTTCAATTTGTAACAATGAAAATACATCCTGCATATCAGATATTTACATTATGATTCATAACAGTAGCAAAATTATAGTTATGAAGTAGCAACGAACATAATTTTATGGTTGGGGGTCACCACAACATGAGGAACTGTATTAAAGGGTCGCGGCATTAGGAAGGTTGAGAACCACTGCTCTAAATCCTCAGAAGGGCCTACGAAGCGATATGCATCCCCCTGTGACAGATGAGGAGGTGGGGAAGTCACACAGCTAGTGAATGCCAAACTTGAGTGCAGACGGTCTGACTCTGGAACCCATGTTTTTAAGTACTTCCTTAAGCACTTATGGTCATGAAAAATTAGTCTTTCACAACAGTTTCCAAAGACATTCCAAAGAATTAATCCCTCTGTCAAGGAATTTAATTTTAAAAATTTCAGCTATTCAGTATTAAACAAAATTGAGGACTTTGAAAAAATTTATCTTTTATTTCAAATAAATGTTAGAACATGGTTAATACTAGATAAACATTAAATGTAAATATTTAAAAATGATTACTATCAGATTCATTTTTTTAAAAGGAGCTTAAGTCATCAATTATATTTGAGTGTACAAAGTATTGGAATAAATAATTTATAGATTTTATTTTAATCCTCACACTAATTTCCATGTTATATATGAGAGAACAGACTGAGGGGATGAAGTATTTACATCAAAGAGCCAAGACTGGAACCCAGGAATACTGTCTCCCAAATTCTCTTTTAACTATACTTCAATCTATGTTTAAAATAATGTACAGTCATGTGGGAATATATATACAGACACAGAATGGTTTTATATATATATATATAT
>NW_006283442.1:1221564-1224644 GCF_000327345.1 Myotis davidii
AAATCTTGAAAAAAGAATTTTTTCAGAGTCTTTATGTAATTGGATAAAATGTTCCACTTCTACTTACTGCAATGTGATGGCTATTTCAGTATAATGGATGAAGTTAAAAACCCCTGTCCTCAAAAAGTTCCTATTCAATGCAGTAGACCGAAACACTGGAGATTAAAACAAACACAAGTGAGTGTGCTAAAGGGACTTAGAACTGAGAGATGTGCAGGAGTAAAAGCAGCTTCACAGGCAAGAGTAATCAGAGAAAGCTTCACAGGAGTTAGGATCCAACTACACGGGCCATGAAAGATGGAAAAGTTAGAATGATGAAAAAAGAGGAGGGGAAGGCATTTTTAAAAATGGTTTCATTGGTCCTTTCTTTATTCTTTGCAAAATCTTTCAAACAGAATAGGAGGGAACACTAACATACTTATTCTATAAGGACAGCATTATTCTGAAAACAAAACTGAAAGAAGACATTACAAGAGTAGAAAACCACAGACTAATTTATTCCTTCCCCCAGCTGGCCTGACCCCCTGGTTGAACTCCTGGTTGAGGGGACAATTTGCATACTATGCTTTTATTATATAGGATATGCAAAACTCCTAAACAAAATGGTAGTAAACCAAATCTACCAACATATAAAAATAATTACAGCCCAACAGGCATGGCTCAGTGATTGAGTGTTGACCATTGAACCAGGAGGTCACGTTTCGATTCCCAGTCAGGGCACATGCCTGGATTGCAGGGCTTGATCCCCAGTGTGGCGGCATGCAGTAGGCAGCTGATGAGTGATTCTCTCTCATCATTGATGTTTCTCTCTCTCCCTCTCCCTTCCTCTCTGAAAGCAATAAAAATATTTTTTAAAATAATAATCTATATATATAAAAGCCTAATATACTAAGTATCTGACCGTTCAACCATTCGACCAGTTGCTATGACACACACTGACCACCAGGGGGCAGATGCTCCAACCAGTAGGTTAGCTTGTTGTTGGGGTCTGACCGATTGGGACTGGGCAGGATGAGCCGGACACACCCTGGAGCCCTCCTGCAGTCCCTCCCTGGCCAACCAGCCCCAATCAGCCCTGATCGGGACTGGGTGAGATAGGCTGCACACACCCAGAGCCAACCTTCCATGGTTCTTCTCCAGCCAGCCAATCTCCCACGGTTCTTCGCCAGCCTCTAAAATATTTCTTCTAATTAATTTCCTTTCAATGTGCACAAATCTATGCACCGGGCCTCTAGTGATAATTATAATTACGCAACACAACCAAATGATATTTTCCCAGAAATTCAAGGCTGGTTAAAGATTCAAAAATTATTTAGTGTAATACACCATATAAGTAAAGGACAATTAACACATGATCCTCTCAATAGAAATGAAAAAATGTTTGAAAAATTAACTCCCTTCCCTACTAAAAACACTCAACATATGAGGAGTGGAAGAGAACTTCCTCAACCTGATAAAAAGCATCAACAAAAAATCCCACAGTTAACATATACTTAATAGTGCAAGACTAGACATTTCCACGCCAAGATCAAATATCAGATAGGATCTCTGCTGTCATCACTAGCCAGAGCAGCCAGGCAAGAAAGTGAAATAAAAGGCATCTAGATTGGCAATGAAAAAGTAAAACTATCTCAAATTGCAAATGACATGATCTTATATGTATAATGTCTTAAGTAAGGATAACACTAAGAAAACTACTGTACTAATAAACAGTTTCAGGAAGGTTGAAGGATAAAAGATGAACATGGAAAAATAAATTTCATTTCTAGACAGTTGCAGTGAAAAACAAAACAGAAATTAAAGACATTTTACTTACAATAGCATCAGAAAGAACAAAATACTTAGGAATAAATCTAATAAAAGAAGCACAAAATTTATACTTTGAAATCATTGTTAATTTGGAAACTTAATACTGTTAAAAAGACAATATATTCCAAATTAATCTATAGATTCAATGCAATTCCTATCAAAATTCCAGTTGAGCTCGGCTGGTGTAGCTCAATGGTTGAGCATCAGTCTGTGAACCAGGAGGTCACAGTGCGATTCCTGGTCAGGGCACATGCCCAGGTTGCAGGCTCGATCCCCAGTACGGGGCGTGCAGGAGGCAATATAATAAAAGGCTAATATGCAAATCAACCAAATGGCGGAACAACCGGTTGCTATGACACACACTGACCACCAGGGGGCAGACGCTCAATGCAGGAGCTGCCCCCTGGTGGTCAGTGAACTCCCACAGGAGAGCACTGCTTAGCCAGAAGCCAGGCTCATGGCTAGTGAGCACAGCAGCAGAGGCAGGAACCTCTCCTGCCTTCACAGAAGCGCTAAGTACCCCTCTGAGGATGTCCACCTGCTGGCTTAGGGGAGCAGGCCTAAGCCAGCAGGCAGACATCCCCCGAGGGGTCCCAGACTGTGAGAGGGCACCAGCCGGGCTAAGGGACCGCCCCGCCCCCTGCCCCCAGTGCATAAATGTTGTGCACCGGGCCTCTAGTTAAAAATAATAATAAAAACCTCTCAAAGTCTATATTCCTCCAGCCTATCTTTAAAAAAAAAAAATATTACCAATCTACACTAATAAAAGAGAAAAATGGTAATTGGCGTACAAGCTACCCTTTTCATTGGCTAATCAGGGCTATATGCAAATTAACTGCCAACTAAGATTGGCAGTTAACTGCCAACAAGATGGCGGTTAATTTGCATATGTAGGCACAATGCAGGGAGGCAAAAGGGAAAGCAGGAAGAAGCCCCCTGCCACTGACAATGCCTCCCAGCCATGATCAGAGAATCAGGCGCCTTTGCTGCCCTGGCCAGTGATAGCAGGAAGTAGGGGTGGAGCCAGCGATGGGAGCTGGGCACGGTCGAAGCTGGCAGTCCTGGGAGCTAGGGGTCCCTTGCCTGGGCCTAAAGCAGAGCCCACAATCACGGGGCTGCTGCAGCTGTGGGACCCCACTGCCCGGGCCAGATGCCTCGGCCAGAGGCGATAGGCCTGGGCAGGGGCAGAGCGGGAGATCGCGGGGAGCTGGGAGTCCCCTGACCAGGCCTAATGCCTTGGCCAGAGGCATCAGGCCTGGGTGGGGGGCGCG
>NW_006283442.1:1224804-1230538 GCF_000327345.1 Myotis davidii
CCTCGGGCGGAGGCGCCGGGCCTGGGCAAGGGGTCGATCAGGCGATCGGAGGGTGATGGGGTCTACGCCTCTGGCTGAGGCAGCAGGCCTGGGCAAGGGGCAGAGCCAGCAATCAGAGGGGTCTGGGGTTCCCCTGCCCAGGCCTGACACCTGGGCCAGAGGCATCAGGCCTGGGCTGGGAGCAGAACCAGTGATGGGGGGAAATGAGGGTCCCCTGCTCTGACAGAGGCGTCAGGCCTGGGCAAGGGGCCGATCCTGCGATTGAAGGGTGATGGGGGTCAACGCCTGAGGGCTCCCAGTATGTGAGAAGGGGCAGGCTGGGCTGAGGGACACGCTCCCCTCCCCCACACCCAGTGCACGAATTTTCGTGCACAGGGCCCCTAGTTAATTATATTTCAATAGAGCTGTTAAAGAAAGAAATTAGGCTAGATGCTTTGTTGTGGTGTCAATTCATTCTTAATCTAGACAGAAGGTGGTAATAAGCAGGAATAATGCAGTATAAACTATTGGGTATATCCTCAGCTCAGCCATTAGATAGAATGTGTAAGCTTGGGTCATTATTTAAACTGTCTGATCTTCAATTTGTGTTTCTTTCTTATAGGAATAGCTCCCTAACAAAGCATGGCACACAGTAAGCTCATTTATTATAGTACTTTGTTATTAGAAGTAGTATTAATAACTATATAAATGATGTCATAATTATTTAGTAAAAAAAAAGCTCTTACTATAAAAAGACAGATGTATCTTCCTTGGAAATATAAAAATGATCTCTATTCATGGGGGTAAAGAGGACATATGTAATACTTTCAATAATAATGAATTTTTAAAAAAGATTTCTATTCCTGGCAGCCATATCATAATGGAGCTCGATAAATTGCTGTTAATTCAATAAGTATTTTAAGAGTGTGTTTATAAGCGGCAAGCATTGGCTTTCAGATTTAATTTCATAACACTCATACCTTGTTTGGCCTACATAGCGAGTTTTTTAAAAACTGAATTCAGTCTTGACCAGTTTGGCTCAGTGGCTAGAGCATCAGCCTGTGGACTGAAGTGTCCCAGGTTCAATTCCGATCAAGGGCACATGTCCAGGTTGCGGGCTCGATCTCCAGTGGCGGGGGTGCAGAAAGCAGCTGATCAATGATTATCTATCATCACTGATGTTTCTATCTCTCTCTCCCTTCCTCTCTGAAAGCAATAAAAATATATTTTTTAAAAAAACTGAATTCATTTTCAATATTTAAGAATAGAGAGCCTGTCTCTTAAAAATCCAGGTTTCTAGATTCTCCTGGAAAATAAGAGAATTTGCTAACACTTGGCCATATTTCCTTGTAAACCTTATCGACAGAACCTATGGAGCAACAATCTCCATCTAAACTGCTGAGTTCCTCTGTTACTTGCATAGCCCCAAAAAGCACAGCATTGCACCATCTGGGCTGTCACAGACTGGAGATACAAAGATAAATAAGCCACAGCTCTCAGTCTTATGGGACTCACAGACTAGCTGCAGATGATGGAAAGAGCCATATGAAACTGGTGGGGTCACAATTATCAACCCAATTCATTTTATACAGAGGGAAAGAATAAGGTTCAAAGACGTTATCTGACTTACCTAAGGCAAACCACATCAGCCAGACTAACTGAAATATGCTTGAATTATTATAAAAGTACTTGATCCATTTCTTCCAGTTATCTATAATAACTTAATGTAACAGATACACGTTATGGTGAATGGAAGTAGTTTTCATGTCCACCACACTTTGATTAAGAAATAACAAACACATTGAATAGACAGTATAATTTTCAACTACTTTTTATACTAGAAAGAAAGGAGGAAGCTCATTAATAAAATGATATAAAATAAAGCAGTACCTTTGTTACCTGTTAATAATTAATAGCTCAGCAACCAATCACCTATTAGTTATTTAGATATATGGAACTTCTTTAGAGAGTTACCAGGCTCCATTTTCACAGAAAACAGTAATTAAATTAAACAGCCCCAGGGTGAGAGAAAGAAGACTAAGGACCATTTCTAGGCCTCTTGCCAGGATCCTGTGTGCTTAATCTGTCCTTGGACTGGCCTGGCCCCATTAATCAAAGCGAATGGTTTTCTGGGAAAATAAGTTTTCACGATCTAAAAAACAGATATTACAGGGAAACTTTGATGTCATGGGGAAAAGAGCAAATACTATATGTAGCTGTATTTTCTCACTTTTTGTTGTGTTATGTGAAAAGCAATAGACCACAGTCTTTACTGCCCTTCTGAAATTGTACCTGGTTAAACAGGTTAAACTAATGGTGTGTTTACAAGTCAACATGAAGTAACTTCAATATTGATACCAGTACAGGATCTGTTCGTATGAGGTTCAACATGACTTATGTAGCTATTCTTTATAAAGTTGAGTTGCTCTGGCTGGTTTGTCTCAGTGGTTACAGCATCGGCCTGGGGACCGAAGGGTTGTGGGTTCAATCCCAGTAAAGGGCACATACCTCAGATGCAGGTTCCCCAGCCCCAGTAGGGGTAAGTATGGGAGGCAACCAATCGATGTTTCTCTCTCTCTCTCTCTCTCTCTCTCTCTCTCTCTCTCTCTCTCTCTCCCTCTCTCTTCTCCTCCTCCTCCTCCTACCTCCTTCCAGTCTCTCTGGAAACCAGTGAAAAAAAAATTCTCAGGTAAGGACTTAAAAAGAAAAGTTAAGTCATTGAAAAGACAATGTAAATAAATTTTCCAATATACATGGAAGTTTCTATTTCTCAAGAAATAAAACATAAACATTAATATAAAGTTTAAGAAATATATATTTGGCCTCTATCTTTATAACAGTCAAACTTAAGAAGCATACCAGGAGCTGAACAAACCCAGACCCCACTTCAGTGCCGGAGGAGACATGCAAGAAATGTCAGGTTTGAGATTGAAAGTGACTATGTGAACAGGTAATAAAACATAGTTTCCCTGCAAAGCACTTTGAATATTACTTTTCAAAGTTAAGCTGCAGCATCTGAAACTAAAATAATTTTCGAGGTTGAATTTTCTCTAGTAATCACTATGGAGGACATTGGGAGTCCTAGGTTTTCCTTGTGTGGAAGAATAAAAGATACTTAAGTCCATGACTCACAATTTTTTTATGTTTTTATTGATTTTTTTTTTAAAGAGAGTGAGGAAGGGAAAGGGATAGAGAGATAGAAACATTGATGAGAGAGAAACATGGATTGGCTGCCTCCTGCATACCCTCTACTGGGGATTGAGCCTACAACTCAGGCATGTACCCTAACCCAGAATCGAACCGGGACCTCTCGGTTCATGGGTTGATGCACAACCACTAAGCCACACAGACCAGCCTCACTAGTTTATTTTTATATCCCTGGAGATTAGCACCATTTCTGGAATAGAGGAATTATTCAACTATTTTTTAGAATAATTAGCTTTTATATTAATAATCAATTTCTCGGCTCTTGACCTAATTAAAGTAGACTGAATAAATACTTAGTAAACAGAAAATTAGTTAACTCATAAATACTATTCAATATGAAATAATCTAAACAACCTTGAAACATAACCTTTACCTCCAGTCCTTGATAGCAAATTTAACTACCTGACCACCAATTTTGAGACCAAACTTGGTTTTCTTCAGACTTTGCAATTCTAAAAACGGTGAGACAAAATGATCCTCTAGTATCTACATCTTCAATTGATATACAAATTCTACTCTCCTTGGTTGATCATCAAAATTTATCTGAATTGTCAGACTTTTTGTTGCCTTTTTTTTGCCAGACAATAATGGCTTCAAATTCTCTGCCCTTCATTCCTCATTCCCATTCCCCTACCAGAAAAAAAAAGAAAGAAAGAAAACAGAAAAACAAAAACTACCAATATCACCACAGCAAAATACTTCGTTTCAGGATAACACCATCAACCAATAGGATCAGACAGTTACCTAACACTCCACCTACAGCATCAGATATACAATCTTTTGAGTACACGTGAAACATGTATCAAGATAGACAATATCCGGTGCCATTTAACCAACCTCACCAAATTTAAAAGAACTGAAATCATACAGAATGTCTTCTATCACCATAATGGAATAAGCTAGAAATTAATAACAGAAAGATAACAGGAAAATCTCCATACACTTGAAAAATAAACAACACACTTCTAAATAATCCACAGAAGTCTGGAGGGAAATTTTAAAAGTACATTTAACTGAATGAAAATGAAAAGGCAACATATCAAAATTAGTAGGGCACACCTAAAGCGGTGCTGAGGTTAGTTTATAGCACGAAATGCATACATAACAAGAAACTTCCCAAATCAATAATCTGAGCTCCCACCTCAAGAACACAGAAAAAGAGCAAAATAAACCCAAAGCAAACAGAAGGAAGATAATAATAAAGGTAAGAGAAACTGAAAACAGAAAACGGAGGGATGGGGAGTCAATTAAAGCAAGACTGGTTCTTTTAAAACATCGATACAATTTACTAGCTTCTAACAATACCAATAAAAACAAAAGATGTAAGTCATAAAATACCAGATTAGGAATGAAACAAGGTATCGCTACAGACCTGGTAGACATCAAAAGGATAAGGGAATACCATAAACAACTTTACAAACATAAAACTGACAACTTAGATAAAATGAACCATTTCCTCATAAAATACAAACTACCAAGGCTCCCACAATATGAAATAGATAACATCCTCAGCCATTAATCATTAAGGAAATTGAATTTATAATTTCAAAGCTCCCAAATCAAGAAATTTCCAGGCCCTGATAATCTCACTGAAGATTTCCACCAAATATCTGAAGAAGAATAAATATCAATTCTATTCTTTTCCAGAAAATAGGAGGAACACTTCTCTATTCATCTTATAAAGCTATTATTACCAGTCTGACCGGTGTGGCTGGGTTGGTTGCAGCCTTGTCCTGTACACTAAGAGGTGGCAGTTTGATTCCCTGTCAGGGCACATACCCGGGTTGTGGGTTGGTTGGGGCACATATGGGAGACATCCAATCAATGTTTCTCTCTCTCCCCCTCCCTTACTCTCTCTAAAGAAAAAAACACACCACAAACCAATAAAGCTATTATTACCATGATAGCAAAACCAGATAAAGATGGTATCAAAGCAAAGTGCAGACAAATATAGTCTATAGACATACAAATGTTTAGCAAAATAAAATGGAATTAAGCAATATATAAAAACTAGAGGCCTGGTGCACGGATTCGTGCACCGGTGGGGTCCCTCAGTCTGGCCTGCGCCCTCTCACATCCAGGACCCTCAGGGGATATCAGAGGCTCGGTGCACGGATTTGGCCCATCCCCCACAGGCCAGGCCGAGGGACCCCACCGGTGCATGAATCCATGCACTGGGCCTCTACTATGCATATAAGATCTTCAGTTAATCTCTTCCTGCCCTCCCCGCTATCCTTTTCCATCTAAGATTCATCAGTCTGTTCCATGTTTCCATGCCTATGAATTGAGCGTCTACCCCTGGTGGTCGGTGCGTGTCATAGCTACCAGTTGAACAGTAGAACAGTCGCTTACGCTTTTATATATATAGACTAGAGGCCCAGTGCACAAAAATTTGTGCACTCGGGGGGGAAGGGGGGTTCCTCAGCCCAGCCTGTGCCCTCTCACAGTCTGGGACCCCTCGGGAGATAACGACCTGCTGGCTTAGGCCTGCTCCCGGGTGGCAGAGGGCAGGCCCAATCCCTAGGTGCAGCCCCTGGTCGGGCTCAGA
>NW_006283442.1:1231164-1235173 GCF_000327345.1 Myotis davidii
CGAAAGTAGGTATCTGGTTTGTTTCGGTTCTATAATCGAAACAATGTATAACTCCAGCTCTGACTCCAGCTCTGAGATCCCAGCTCGCTGAAAGCTGGTTTCTGGGGTTTTTTTTTTTAGCTTCTATATTTGTTAAAATGTTTCAAACTGCAGGCTCAGAGGCCAGCAGCAGCAGGCAGGGAACATTGGAGTCCTCCGTCACTGAAGCAAGCAAGCCTCATGTTAGCTTCAAGTTGCCTGGCTGCCGGCCGCCATCTTGGCTGGCAGTTAATTTGCATATCACCCTGATTAGCCAATGGGAAGGGTAGCGGATGTATGGCTAATTACCATGTTTCTCTTTTATTAGATAGGATAATTATACACATGACCAAGTGGTGTTTATTCTACTTAGGCTTATTCCAGGGATTGAAAACTGATTCACTATTTGAAAATTAATCAAATAATCTACCACATTAATAGGCTAAAAAAGAAAAAATCACATATGATCATATCAATTGATACAAAAAAAAGATTTAATAAAATTCAACAACCATTCATCATTAAAAAAGCTCTCAGAAATGCAAAAATAGAAGGGAATCTCCTCAACTTGATAAGGAGCATCTACCAAAAGCCTACAGCTAACATTATATTTAATGACAAAAGATGGGATGTTTTACCCCCACCAAGATCAAGAACAAGAAGCAAGGATGTTTGCTCTCACTGCTCTCATTCTAGCAATGTAATGCTAGCCCTAGCCAGTGCAATAAGCAAGAAAACAATAAAAGACATAACGCTTGAAAAGGAAGAGATTAAACCATCACTAATTGCAGATGACATAATGTCTACATAGGAAATACCAAGGATTTTACCAAAAAACTCCTAGAATTAATGAATGAGATCTACAAAGTTGCAGGATACAAACTAAATATACAAAAAAAAAAAAATTGTATATCTGTGTCCAAGCAATGAACACGTGGACACTAAAATTAAAAAGCCAATACCATTTCCAATTTTAAAAAATTAAGTGCTTAGGTATAAATCTCAGAAATAGTACAGGAATTACATGCTAAAAACTACACAATACTGATGAAAAAAATAGAGAGGACTACTATGTTTCCTGATCAGAAGATTCAACATAGTAAAGACATCAATTCTTTCCCAAATTCCAGCAAAAATTTTTGTAAATATCCAATATTCTATAATTACTATAGAAAGGGAAGTGGCCAAGAACTGCTAAAATAATTTTGAAAAAGAAGAATAAAGTGAGATGATCAGTCTACTAATTTTAAGAGTTATGTATAACTATAGTAATCAAGGCTTGATATTGGCTGAGGAATGGGCACAGCTCAATAAAACAGAAAAGAGAACTCAGAAACAGACCTACATAAGTATGACAACAGATTTTTAATAAAGGTGCAAAAGCAACTGAATGGAAAAAAGTGTTAAAGCAATTAGACATTCATAGGCAAAAACAAACAAACAAAAAACCATGACCTAACTCCCACACTTTATACAAAAATTAACTCAAATGGATCGTAGATTTAAATGTAAAATTTTAAGCTATGTAACTTTTAGAAGGAAAAAAAGAAAAAAAAATCTTCAGAATCCAGGGCGAGGCAAAGAGTTCTTAGACGTGACACCAAAAGCATGATTCGTAAAAGGAAAAGTCAATAAATTGGACATCCTTAAAATAAAAAAACTTTTGTTCCTCAAAAGACCCTGTTAAAAGGCTGAATAAACAACTAGAGTCAGAGGACATATTTACAAGCCAAGTATCTTTAAAAAGGACTATTATCTTCAGAGAATTATGCTAAATGAAAAAGTCAATCCCAACATACCATACAATTCCAATTTTATAACATTTTTGAAATAAGAAAATTATATGAAGAAATAATTAGTGTTAACCAGAGATAAAGGAAGAAGGGCGGACAGGAGGGAAAAGAGTTTGGCTATAAAAGTGTTAACCAGAGATAAAGGAAGAAGGGCGGACAGGAGGGAAAAGAGTTTGGCTATAAAAGGACAATGTGAGGAATCTTATGGTGATGGAAATGTGTCTTCACTAGATCAGTATCAATGTCCTAGTTGTGATACTCTGCTACTATATCATGTAAATATCATTGTGCTAATCCTGCATGTGCATCTACAACTGTCAATCTACCACTACTAAAATATAGTTTAATAAAAATTAATAAACCAGAATTTTAAACTCTTCATGACACAATTATATGTATACTGTCTTAACACTCAAATCCCCACTCTCTTCTTTTGCCAACTCTTGCCTCTTCTGTGACAGATGTTGACTTTTACCAACATTACTCCAGCTAATCAAATCAGTCTACATACACAGCATTGCTGTGTCTTATACCAGGACTGAGGTATGCCTTTAAACTGGAAGTTCAAAATTATGTTAAAGAGATCGTCTCTTGAATGTCCAAACCTGACAAATGATATACATTCAGTAATATAACCTAGGGCTTAGTGCCAGAAGTCTGTCTGAATTCCAGGGCTGATTACCCAGTCATGCACCAGCAAACATGTGTGACTCCTCCCTATTAGGTCATTGATAATTATCATCCATCTATATCACTTCCTTTGAAACCATTCACCTAAGTCTTGGAACATTCCCACGGTTATCTGCCTCAGACTGTGGGAGAAGTAGGATGCACTGTAATTCTAAGACCATGCGTGAGCTACATCAGCGACATAGCCTTCCCAGCTCAATTCTGTGCTGTCAGATCTGCTCTGCAAGTTCTGAGATGAAAGCCACCACTTCACCAACTTCCTCTGCCTCTTGCCAAATGGCAGCATGACTACATGAGGCAGACAGTAGGCAATGCTTTCAAGTGGCTCTGCACTCAGATGGCACAACAGCAGCTTCCCGGGAAATCTGAAACCACCCAGAGAGTGAGTGGATCCTGACAAAGTCTGAATTCTTCACTCTTTCGAAGTGGTAGCTATGGGATCCCCCCAATGAGGAAACATCTTCCAACTAAAAACCCATGAGCAATGTGTTCCAAGCTAATTCTTTCTGAATCCTGCAGCAATGAGTATGTACAAGGAAAAGAAAGACTCAATAACCAGGCACATGTAACATCTGGTCACTGCATGATCCAGTTCTCTTTAAAACAATCACAGAGTAATACAATCATGGGCTTTAGAGAGTTTTGTTTTGTTTCGTTTTAAATCCTTTGTCAATAATGACTAAAGTGCTTCCCAGTCTTTTCAGTTGACCTGGAAGTGCACAGAAGGCAGCTGTCCAAGTTCAGAAGGACAAGGGCCCAGGCGTCATCCTGATGAACCAGGCCTCCTTGCACAATGTTCTGTTTATCCCAGGCTGATGAGCACAGATACCCACTATCTTTATCTTGAAGGAAAGTGTTCCAATTAGCACTAGGTGTTCTTGAAAATCCCCAACCCGAGAAAAACAGATGTATTGTGTAGAGAGTAAGACCTGGCGTCTACAGAGAACTTTCTAGGAAAGCCTAGAAACCGTCCTGTCCTGCTGCAACAGGCATTTCCTTCTTCCTTCAGACTCCTCATCCCAGCAGAAAACAAAAACAAGAGATCAGTAGGATCCACCAACAAAAGTAAAAAGGATATTAGACTATAGCAGGAAATCAACAAAAATGTTATCTACTTGAACAATTTAAATTCAGTCATCCAGCATGCTCTGAAACATAATAAGCCACGGTGCTTTAGAATAATTGTTGCATGGGGTTTGACTTAATTAATCTCAGCAGGTTTGAAAATAGCCTGTGTGATAAACTTCCCTCGGATGCATGAGTATGAAAATGAAAGCTGGCCTGCCAAATCAGATATAGTCAGGCAGTGGCAGCAGGATCACAGGGTTTGACCTATCCACCTACAAGCACTGACCTTGGAATGCTAGTGTCCTCACTTCCATTTACTGCTTGAAGGCTTCAAGATCAGCACCCATTCAGGGTAAGTAGGCACTTTTGTATAAGGGGTGTGATTAGAAATAAGATTAGGAAAAGCAGAAAGAGTTCTTGCTTCCTCCTACGAGAGTCCC
>NW_006283442.1:1235189-1244077 GCF_000327345.1 Myotis davidii
AAGGCAGACAGCATTCCCTGAGCCCGAGTATTTTTCCTAATTTTGGTTGGAGCCACAAGAAGCACAGATGGTCTGCAGGCAGATCAGCAGACAGGGACTGATGGAGCACACGTACCCTTCTCACTTCTCCTGGGCCCCACCTCGTGGAAGCAGATTCTAGCCTAGAATGAAAAGACTACAGGAGGATAACCTTCATCAGTCTCCTCCCATCCAACAGAGATCAAATAAGAGAAGGTGAGACTAGCAGGGGAAGAGGTGAGGTAAGCACTGCCTGGATTACTGTCGAGACTGGACATTGTAAGCAGGTGCTAAGCAACAGTGTCTCACCTGACCAGACCGCGTCTGTGTTTATGAACAAATGGTCTGTCCCTTCATCTCAATGAGCATCATCATTATCCATGAGCCAACATGACTTGCACCAGCTGGACACATGGCATCTCAAGAGCTGAGTCTGAGATGGTGTTATGCCTTCAGATAGCTCAACACCGAGCAGCTGTTTAAACCAATGTTCGCTGGTGAGGACAGCAGTTGGAAATACGACTATAACCCCGAGTCATCCTGATTCCACAGCTTCAAGTTTTATAATTCAGTCTTCTTACACCTTGCCATGACTTGTCATTGAAAACTAAATGTTTAAAAAAGCTGCCACTTTTTTTAATTTTTATGTTTATACTTACCTGCAGACATGTATACTGATTTTAGAGCAGCAGTTCTCAACCTGTGGGTCAAGACCCCTTTGGTGGTCGAACAAACCTTTCACAGGGGTCACCTAAGACCATCCTGCATATCAGATATTTACATTACGATTCATAACAGTAGCAACATTACAGTTATGAAGTAGCAACGAAAATAATTTTATGGTTGGGTCACAACATGAGGAACTGTATTTAAAGGGCCAGAAGGTTAAGAACCACTGTTTTTGAGAGAGAGGAAGGGAGGGAGAGAGGGAGAAAGAGAAAAACATCAACATGAGAGAAAAACATCGACTGGCTGCCTCCTTAACATGCCCCGACCAAGAATCGAACCTACAACCCAGGTATGTGCCCTGGCCAGGAACCTTTTTGGTATACAGGATGAGACTCCAACCAGCTGAGCCACCCAGCCGGGCACTGCCATTTTCTTATTCAGAATTCCACTGTATCATTTACTGAGTGAGGCCAGGAGTCTAAGACTCAACTCGTATTAACATCTCATTCCATGTCATACTGATGTACAACAGAGCCTATCACTCTGCCTCCATCACACACACACTCACTCTGCCTCCATCACACACACACACACACACACACACCACTCACTCTGCCTCCATCACACATACACACTCACTCTGCCTCCATCTCTCTCTCTCTCTCTCTCTCTCTCTCTCTCACACACACACACACACACACACACACACACACCACACCAATAGATCATGGCCAAGAAATGGAGCTGGCGCAAAACAGAGGAAAGTACCCAAGCCTGTTCTGGGAAGTGTAGCACACCACAGTTCTGACAGAGTGGCCTAAGGACACAGAGAGGGACACTCTAATGCCAGAGCTGACCTCGACTTGGTAAAACAAGTAGGCTGTTCAGTAAGATGAGCCAAGCAATCCACTCTGGGGAGTTTAGATTTGTGTCAGAAAAGTGAAAGGTAGAAAAAGCATAGAAAGCAGGTCTGGCAGACCTTAAAACATACCATTTTAAAGATTATTGTGCTTCCCTTTCTTAATGTATTTTCAATTATTTGTTAATTTTAAAAATTAAAATGCATTTTTAACGTTTCTTATTTTAAATATATAATCCTTTTGAATATATATTATTTTGAATGAGGGTTTGGGGGATGTTATTTCAGAAGGATCCATGGAACATTTAGGCAAGGGCAATTCCTTTGAAGGCCTGTATTTCTAAAGCCTATTTAGTCTGCGGGTAGCGTGAGTGACAATGGTAAGAGCACACAATGGAGGCTAGTCTTTATCATAATACTGAGCCACTTGTGTACTGGCCATACAAAGTTCCCCAGTGGTAGATTTTCACTTTGTAAATGGGCAGCAGAACAAATATAGCGAATCAATTATTTCCATTTGCAACACACATTTAAATGTACGGGGCCAAGCTAACAGCAAGCATCAGTTACTTGCAGGCCCTGCAGAGCAAAACACAAAACCAAAAACATCACCTCACTTTTCCACAGAAAGAGAATAAATCATAAACTTGAGATAGGAATTCACCGATTTCTCCTTTATTTAATAATTTGGCCATACTGTAGGACTGATTCTGGACTAAATCAAATTAGAAACCCCCGGCACTTAAACTGGATCACAGATTGCATTCTAAAGGTACCAACTGTGGATTACGTGCCTGGTCCCGGCTAAACTGGATTTTAATAACTTGTGGGGATATAATCGTTGCATGGGGGTTTGATTTAATTAATCTCAGTAGGGTTCAAAGAAGGCCCATGAAATCAACATGAAAAATGTCCTTCAGATGGTCTATTATTAAAGGTTGGGTAATTATGTCACCAAAAGAGACAGGTATAGAGAAGGCTACAGCTACAAATTCAAACCAAAAGAAATATTTCATATATGCTGACAGAGAGACACACACACGTGAAAAGAAGGGGTAAAATTGCTTGCTCGGTGTTTGGTGAAAAGCAGATGCTCATCAATACTTGTTGAATTCATAAAACAATGAATGAAAGCTGAATGAGTACATGTGACAGGGCAAGGTATGCAAAAAGATTATACATTCTTTCCAATAACAGAATATGCAATTTATAACATGATGAATTTAGATTTTTAAAAGATAGAGCAGGTGCCAAACAAAGAGAGAACAGGCCGAGGGATGTACTGTGTATTTGAAAACTAGCATGTAGGTACAATAACAGACTAGAGCAGGTATAGAATCCTAGGGCGCCCAACTCCTACCCCATTCCCATCCACACTGTGAAGCATTCAGACATCACGATTTTAGAACCTGGTTACATTCCACAAATTCAACTGTTCATTGTCAGAGCTGGGGAACAGGCGCCTGGTGCCAGGAAGGCCAGCCTGGGGTGGGAGAAGGGGGTCTGTGTGCTGTTCATGGCATGATCTTCCGCATCTTTGCATAGAGAATCAGATCGGAGATCTACCACATTAGGGCTCTTTCACCCCCCAACTCTCACAAAACTGATGAAACCAGGAGATCTCCAAACCAACGGGCATTGAACAAGTGGTGCCACTTTCTCCTCCTCCCACCACCAAAACCATCAGAGCCTCCCCCTTGGACTCAGTCTAAGCACTCACTATGTACCAGGCACTCTTCTAAGCATGTCACAAGAATCGACTCATTTCATCCTCTCACCAGCTCAGTGGTTCCCAAACTTTACTGCGCCTGGAAAGATTTTAAAAATTCCAATGCTGCCTGGCTGGCATGGCTCAGTGATTGAGCGCTGGCCTATGAACCAGGAGGTCACGGTTCAATTCCTGGTCAGGGCACATGCCCGACTGTGGGCTCGATCCCCAGTTAAGCATGTGCTCATGTTTCTGTCTCTCTCCCTCTCTCCCTTCCTCTCTGAAATCAATAAAAATATATATTTTTTAAAAATTAAACCTAAGAGATGGGTACCATTACTACCTACATTTTTTAAATAAGCAACTGAGGCACAGAGAAGCTAATTTCTTCCCACAATCACACAGCTGGCAATACACAGAGCTGGGATGTGAACCCGGGTTATTTGACTGCTGCCAAACACTAAGAAATCATGTGAGGTGGAGGTGTCGTAGAACTAATATAAATTACTAGTATGTAATGAAATGAGTGGGGAGGGCAAAGAAATTGTGAGATGTGCACTGGCGAGGAAGTACAAGAAATGTGGATGGCTATCACCACAAGGAAGACCTTACCCAGCCCAACTGGCTAGGAACACAGTTACTGTTCTCTGAAAAGATTATCATGTCGCCACAGAGGGAGGGGCTGTTTAGGGTTCCTGGAAAGCTCACGTTCTAGAACAGCAGTTCTCACACTTTAGTGCGCATGGAAATCATGTGGAAGGCTGGTTAACATAAAGATTCCTGGGCCCTAACCCCAAATTATTTCAAATTCAGTAAATCTGGGAGAGAGTCCTAGAATCTGCATTTCTAACAAGTCCCCAGGTGAGGCTGACTCAAAAGCACTGCCTGGCACACTGTAATGGTCACGTAGGAAGAGCTGGGAGTGGCAGCCACACACAGCTCTGGGAGGGACCCTAGTCACCAAGTCTCTGCACCTCTGCTTATCCTGTTCCCAGAGAGTGAAATGCCTCCCTCTGCCAGCTCCTTCCCCAACTTGCTCACTCCTGCTACCACTCAGCCTAAGCTGTAGTTAGCTCCTCCTCCAGGAAGCCTTCCTGGGTCCTCGGCCTCCATGTGCTCCCCTAACACCCTACCCACACACCTGCTGTGCACTTCTCCCACCAGACAGGACTGTGACCTCCTCTTGGGGGCAGGGGCTGTTTCTGTTTACTTTCCACTCCGGCATCTAGCACAAGGCCGGGCACATAAAAGGTACACAGTAAGTGTGTACATATAAGCACTCCACCCCACCAGGAAGAGGAGAAACGGAGCAGATTTCTGAAGCAGAGGCTGCTTTTCTTTAGGCCATGGAGTCCCAATATATAAGTCGGATATGCTTCAAAGTACATATGTAAGTTGTTTGAGGACCGGGAACTCACTTTTCTCTCTATCTATAGTAAGGGTGACTACTAGTAAGTACTAGGGCCTAATCTCAGAAACTTGCTTAATGTAACTGAATTGCCATTTAAACTCTCAAGCACAAGACTGCTCACTGTTCCTGCTATACAGAACAAAAATTTCTAATGAAAGACTGTGGTCAAAGTTCCCATATTAGGAACACATTGCATTCCTGGCCTCTGTCCCCTCTGCTGTTAGACAATAAAATCCTAGACTCCCCCCTTGCCTTTGCACCTGCCCAGATGGTGAGCGAAGGTCCCAGTGTCCTGCAGCCTGTCTCCCTCTGTGACACTTTCCAGACCTGTGTTCTATTTTTCTCCAGGGACAGCCTGTCAGTCCTAGGAAACAGATTCTGCCTCAATGTTAATGGGGGCCGAGAGGAAAGGCCGCCCCTCACCCCAGGTTAGTTGTGCAGATTCCTTGTAGAGATCCCCAATCCCATGGCTGAATTCAGAGTGAGAAGGATGGGGGAGGGGTGGCGGGGGCGGGGAGGTTCCCGTCTAGATCTGGAGGGCTAAAGTGGAAGATATTTTCAGTCCCTGGTAAACTTTCATTTCTTCCACAACGACAGAGTGGGCCTGCCACAGGAGAAACAGAAGAGGTTATTTCTGACCAGGAAACCAGGTTCTTTAAGGTTCTGGTTAGATGAGGTCACACTCCCATGTGCAAGACATCTGAACATCATGACCCCACGATGGGTCATTACCTGAATCCAAAAATGTTGACACCCTGACCACAGCAAATTGCCACAACCAAGTAGCAGAAATATGTGCCATTTTCATTCCATTCCTGGCATTGCCACAGCTCCCCAGTGTTCTCCCAGTCAGAAAGTGCCGCCCGCACCAGAAATGAGGCCGAGGGAGGACTGGCCCTGGAACTCCTGTGAAGCCTCATGCTCACAGTGCCCAGCCCCTCCTCTCATGGCTCATTCCAGCAAGAGGGAATCATCTAGCATATAAAAGGCTCTGTGGGAACATTGCTCCCTGAAGGAGTGACGATCTATAGAGCAGAGACACATGGAAGTGCGTGGGTCTTCTGAGCCAGACAGCCGCATGTTCAAATCTCAGACTTCTCACTTACTGCGATGCTCTGCCACAACATTCCTGAACCTCCATTCCTTCAACTGAAAGGACAGCAGTGAAGCCTAACTTGCTCTTCTGTACAATGATTTTCATCTGAACCACAGAGTACAGACAATGCTTTGAGCAAATGTTTCCTCAGTGCTACCAAGGGTGGTACATAACCACCCATCTCATTCTAGGGGCATAAGAGTGAAGTCAATTACACACAACATATGCCAGGGCATTGGGGTTTAATTCCGTCAAGAAAGGCTGATATGGAGTGAGATTAGCATCATGGGTAAACAACATCCCCCAGGTTAACATCCCCCAGATTCCTGGCGGGTTTCAGAAAGGGATTAAATAGACAGGAAGGAGCACAGCTGGGAATCAGGAGGGCACTGGTGGAGCCTGAGTCCAAGAGAAGGGGGCGGGCACAGCAGAGCCAGCACAGAATCAGCCACTAACCTGACAGGCTCTCCCCCTCACTGCTGTTTCATTTGAGATGCAGAGATGAAGAAAATCATGTAATCACTTTGTACTAACGCACTTCTCTCCACAAATGGAAAATATAATTAAATATTACAGTTACTAATTTTCAAACTGCCATGTATTATATGATTTGCCTCTAGAAAGCACTGTACATTTGGTGTTCTTTCCTGGTGTTTTGGAAATAAAAATATTTCTTTTTAAAACATTTGACTTTATACATCTGTAGTTTCTGGTTCCATTTATGCTATTACATGTATCAAAAGCAAACATTTTGTAAAATGTTTAGCTTTCAGACCAAAAAGAAAAACTATTGACACTTTCCATTCTAACTGAATCCTTCCAATGCCTCTGAGCTCAGGAAAGGAAGGGAAAGAAGGGTCATTGCTTCAAGCAGCAGGTGGAGATGCCAAGGCATGAGCTGAAGGGCGCTGGGACAGGCCTGGGTCAGAAGACCTACGGTCTAAGTACAGGTCTAATGTCCTGCACTTCTTCCTTAGACACGTCGCTCCATTTCTTGGGGGTACCGTTTCCTCATCTGTGGAATATAAGGTCCCTTCCAGCTATTAAAGTGTAAAACTTTACCAACACTCTGCTTTAGTGTCTGCAAAAGTAAAAATACCTGCCTCCAACTTTCAGGAAGGTAGACACTAAAAGGAAATACGTGAAGAACATGGCAGTTTAAGATCATATCATGAAACAGAAATAAACAAGACTCATAAACTCACAGGACTATGAGGGACCCTAATGGTCTGGCCAGCTAAAGTGAAACTGAACTCTCAATGCACAGAAGCTGACGGCTGGCAATGGTCTTTTTTATGAAGCTTTCTTCTGGGTTTCCTGTGGCTGAGAGGGCCAGCGCACCCTCCTCAGGAAAGCAGGCTGGAAGTGACCCGGGACTGGCAGCCCAGGCAGGTCCCCAGGCTTTCAGGGGGGCAGTAGGCATTAGGTTTCCACCACACACCATCCTACAGTGAGACATTCTGTATTCAACTGGTGTAAATTCCAGACTAAGTAAAACGTGCAAGTAATGACCTCATTTCCAAAGCTGATCCCATGTCTGAGTGTAAAAGGTCCTCTGGTGAGAAAGCCCAGTCACCTGGAGAGGAGAGGGCCTCCACCACTACACAAACAGCCGTGAGAAACCAGGCCTATCACCTAACCACTCTGAGCCTCCCTTTTCTCATCTGTAAAATGGGCATAGTAATAGTATCTACCTAACAGGGATGTGAGGAGAACTGATGTTATCATTGCACATAAAGCTCTCAGAAGAGTGCTGGGCACTGGATAAGTGCTACCTAATATTCATATTAGTATCGATATTCACTTTATTGAAGAACTATGTATATGATACTACTTCAGTAAGAAAACAAACAGGAGCAGATGGGAAGGTCCTGCTGGGGAAATGCAGGTGCTTGCTGCCTCGTCCTCCTGACACTCAAGGTATCTTGCAACGTCAGGGAGAACTGATTGGGAAAGAGGGAAAAAAGGGAGCTTGAGATGATGCTGGAGTAGGAAAAATCACAGCCAAAGGAACTGAAACAAGGTGTGGTGTGGGTGCCCACAGGTGTTGCTGGGAAAACACAGGTCAGGGAGAAGTAGGTAAAAGGCCAGAAAGTTCCTCGCACCCCCCGGGGGAGAAAGTGGGGCGAGAATGAAGACAATTGCAGGTGCCTAGGAGCACAGAAAGGAAAAAGCAGAGTCAAACCCAGTGGGAAGAAGAGGGCGCCAAAGGAGGAAGGTGAAAACGGGAATATTGAGTAATAAAAAATAGCCACTGGAACTAGAAATGATGGCAGGGCCAGAGAACAACCTTCCTCAGCACATGGAGGAGCGCATAATTTAACAGGCACCCAGGGAACAATGCAGTGAGAAGTCTGGAAGATGGGGGAGGGCGAACATCAAGAGAAAAGACATATTTGTTAGTAAAGGTGGAAAAATAAAGTAGAATGAAATGCCTGTGCCTGTTAGCAAAGGAGGGCAAAGAACTGATAGCCCTGGAGCGGTTAATAGGGAAAAAACACCAGTCAACACAGAAAATGAGGTGGTGTGCGGAGAAAACCCTGGAGGAGGGGGCACAGCTGATGTGTGAATTTGGATAGCCTAGGTAACAAGTGCTAAATAATTCAAATTATTCTATTTTCAACATTATTACCCAAGGCTGGGAGGAAGCAACTAACCGAGTGTTGTTTCCTTTGGTTTGGCTTAGTTTTTCGCACTTGGAGGAAAGGGAAATTTGCTCCGGCTCTGTAACTCTGCAGCCAGATGGGTGGCCCGCCAGCTCCGTCACCTGTCACCTGAGTTCTCCCTGGCGTGGGCTGAGCGCTGGCTTCTACCTTCCTGGGGCCAGTGTGGCAATTCCCCCACGTCGTGAAGAGGCATGGAGTCAAACTAACTCAGAGACCACAGACGCCAGGTCCCAGTCTTTCCCGTGGAGAGACCCAGGTGCGACCTGGAAAGAGCCTGGACATCGGAGCTAAGTTCCCCCACCGCAGCCCTCTCGGTCCCCTGGGCCGCGCGGGCCGCGCAGGTGGCGCCGCTGCAGGGAGCTGAGCGGTGCAGGGAACCCCGTTGACCGCCGCCCCGCTCCCGGCGCCACCCGCAGGGCGGCCAGGCGAGAGGAACGCCGGGTGAAGTTTCAGGGTCCTCC
>NW_006283442.1:1244791-1256867 GCF_000327345.1 Myotis davidii
CCAGCCCGGCTTCCTTCCAGCCACCCTCCAGGGACCCGGGCGTACCACACCCCATCAAACCCCCAGCCTCTCCCAGGGTGGGAGGGGCCTCCGCGTCATCCAGGCAACTGCCTCCCTCTGCCCCCCTCCCCCCACCACCACTACCACCACTGCGCACTCGCCCCACCTCTGCCTTGGAAAGATGTTTGCTCTTCTAGGCGAAGGTTGCAGTTTTCTGAGCAAAGAAAAAGCTAGGTAAGGATTTTTTAAGCTACCGGTTTCCTCAGGGCCTACCTAGGGCATGCCTTCTGGGGACTGTATTGGTGAATTCACTCAAAGAACTATCACCTCTGTTGTGTGGCTCAAAGCCTAATCATGAATTCACATGAAAACCACAGAGGCAAAGCGGACCCTCCTTGAGCTAGGATCTGGGCCGCAAATGTTCTGTGATTGTTTCCTGATATGCAACTCATGGAATTCGTAAAATAAACACATTCTTTTTTAAAAGTGTCTGTTTTTTTAATATGATTCATTTGAGTGGTTATTATGTGCCAGCACTATTATTATAAACATGTAATACTTTAATAATTAAAGAAGAGCAATAACCACTATTTCTAAACTGAAGAACATATAAAAGTATTATCCAATGAGAAGTCAAAATTTATGTTGTATATGCTTTTTTCAAATAGTGAAAAGAAACTCTTCAGTATGATATTCAAATGGTGGATACATTGGTCAAAACCCACAGAATATACAACACAAAGAGTGAACTCCTTCATAATCATGTGTCAATTTTGGCTCATCATTTGTAACAAATGCACCACACTGGTGGAAGATGGCAATAATAGGGGAAATTGGGGGGAAGGTGGGGAGTGAAAAGTATATAGGAACTCTGTACTTTCCACTCAATTTTTCTGTAAACCTAAAACTGCTCTAAAAAATAATCTATAAATGAAAGCACCCACCAAAATATTAATAGTAATCTCTGGGTGGTGGAAATATGGGAAATTTTTTTATTATATTGTTTGAATCTTTATTGAAATTCCCCAAATTTTTGACAATGAGCATGTATTTTTAAAGCAGACACTAATATACAAATAAACTGTGGAAAATTTTAGAGACATAGCGTGAGAGGCTAATGTTGAATGTCTCATTTCTACTTGACATAACCAACAAAATCTGCATAAAGCTCTCATAAGTGTTAAAAAATGAAATATTTTAGTATTTTTTTAAAAAGAATATCAAGGGCTAAATTGAGAGGTTTTTAATTTTCTCTTTAGAGTTAGCACAGATCTGAAAAGAAAATCTGTGTCTCAAAGGATCATCTCTGCCTGCTTGGAAACCATTATTACTGTTTACATAACACTTTTTCTAGTGAAGAAACACTATTTAAAAAAATTGGCCTGCCCAGTAAATAAATAGATTTCTGCGGAGTTGTGAAAACTCAGCCGAGGCATCTGCTTCCCTGTGACTCTGGGCAACCCTTTCACCTTTCTGAGCTTCTGCCTCCTCTAAGTGAAAAGGGAAGCAATTCTCTCTCTCTCTCTCTCTCTCTCGTGCAGGAGGCAACCAATTGATGTTTCTCTCTCTCTCTCTCTCTCTCTCTCTCTCTCTCTGAATTGGCTGGAAAATACAAAACTTTAGCCCAAATAAGATTCTTAGTATTGCCCTGGCTTGTGTTGCTCACTGGTTAGAGCACCAGCCTGCATACCAAGGGGTCACAGGTTCTATTCTGGGCACTTACCTGGGTTGCAGGTTTGATCCCTGGCTGGAAAATACAAAACTTTAGCCCAAATAAGATTCTTAGTATTGCCCTGGCTTGTGTTGCTCACTGGTTAGAGCACCAGCCTGCATACCAAGGGGTCACAGGTTCTATTCTGGGCACTTACCTGGGTTGCAGGTTTGATCCCTGACCCTGGTTGGGGGCTTGTTTGGGAGACAACCAGTCTATGTGTTTCTCTCATATTGATGTTTCTCTCTCCCTCCACCTCTCTCCCAATGTTTCTCTCTGACAGTGAATTCTCTCTCTCTATCCTTCTATCTGAAAATTAATAGAATAAATATCCTCAGGTGAGGATTTAAAAAAAAAGGACTTAGTATCATCTTAGTACATGTAGATGCTTAATAATTATTGGTTCTTGTCTTTTTAAAGATATAGTTTTCAAGGTTTTATGGGAATCTGAGCTCCTGAGATAAAAGATATTTCTAGTTTTAGATTATTAACTTGGGTTGGAGGGAGGCAGGATGGTTCAAGAGGAAAATTGATAATTTGACTTGGAGAGACTGGTGCTCTAAGCCCAGCACCATTACTAACTATGTGTATCAAGTCATTAAATCAGCAAGCTTCTCTGGGTCTTACTTTTCTAACCTGTCAAAGGAGCGATTTGGATTAGTAATCTCTAAATTCCCCTCAGCACCATTCCACTGGGAAGTAGTGACTGCTGAGTAAAAAAGAAGCCTAATCTCCTATAGTGGCCCTGCTCTGCCCACAGGACCAGCCATCACTCACTGTCCTGCAAACAAAGCTGACATCTGCATTCTGTCCTTCCCCACCAACGGGGACCTCCAAAGGTTTCTTTGAACTACTCCCCACTCCGCCCCCACCCCCCATCTGCTGGTGCCCAACTCCGACTAGCAGCTTAAACTCCAACAGTATCACTCTAAGCTTTCACCAGAGATGCACTGTAGCACCACTGGTGCTTTCGCAGGATGGCGTCCAGGGATAGAAGCTGCCATCTCTCACCAAGTCTAAGGTGCACCTTCTTTTCACAAAATTACATCTCCAAAATTATGTGTCTTTCTGTTGATATTTATTGAGCACTTAATGTGCTATGTCCTTTACATTCATCATCTCCCTAAAGCCTCAAAGCAGCCCTGAGGCACTGTTCTCCTTTTAGAGATGAGAAAATAAAGTTCAGAGAAGCTGAATGCACTGCTTAAGGTAACACAGCAGGTAAATGATGGAGCCAGGATCTGATGTCATGCTTCTGCTTTTAAACACTATGAGGAAAGCAATTCTCTGAGTTCCTCCAAGGTTCTGAAGAAGCGCTGTTGTATTCAATCTGTTGAAAGTCCCCTCTCCTCAGGGATTTCTCAGGAGAAGGGACAAGGGAGGAGAGTATTGTGAATGAATGTGCTCCCCTGCCCCCAATTCATATGTTGAAGTCCGATCCCCGAATAAGATGGTATTAGGAGGTAGGATTTTTGTAAGGTAAGTAGATTTAGATGAAGTCACAATGGTTGGACCCCATGATGGGGGAGGGGGGATAGTGATCTTGTGAGGACACAGCAAGAAGGTGGAAGCCAGGAAGAGAGTTCTCATCAAGAACCGAATATGCCAACACCTTGATCTTGGACCCCCAGCCTCCAATAATGTGAGAAATAAATTCCCATTATTGAAGCCACCCAGTCTGTGGTATGTTGTCATGGCAGCCCCGAGCCAACGCAAACAGAAAGGAAACTCCTTTCTCTTCATTTAAAATTGTTTTCCTTTGAGAAGCTTCCATACGGTACTTCTTCTGGTCCCAGGCTCCACCTGACTGGTGGGAGAAATCCACTCTCTTACCTACCTGGATAGAATGGACCTGATATACTAGTGATTTAAGAGTAATTTACTGGGTGGGTAAGGGGTGGAAAATGGAAGGTATCTGTAATACTATCAACAATAAATACATATTTATGTCACCTGGGTGGGGTGACTGAAGGTCTACACCTGTCTGGGGGCTCAGGGAGGACACCCAGGGAATATTAGCAAGAACTTTTCACACAGACCTAAAGTCATGTTCTCCAATTGACTTTATCTGTGATATCACTGACATTTCTTTTTGTTGTTATTTTTATTTTATTTTTCACTGACATTTCTTTAAATACGTCAGTGAAATGTCAGTGAAAATATATATATATTGATTGATTTCAGAGAGGAAGGGAAAGGGAGAGATAGAAACATCAGTGATGAGAGAATCATTAATGGCCTGCCTCCTGCATGCCCCCTACTGGGGATCGAGCCCACAACCTGGACATGTGCCCTGACCTGGAATCAAACCATGGCCTCCTGGTTCATAGGTCAATGCTCAACCACTGAGCTATGCTGGCTGGGCTCACTGATATTTTTATCCTCATGTGTCAGTCTTGCTTCTTCATCGGATGTGAAGGGGAAGAGGGGAGAACTGCCCCGGAAGCAGAAGGTAGGTCCTTAAAGAACTTGAGCCCCTTCCCTCCAGCCCTGTGGCTTTGGGAGAGACTTAACCTCACTTATCTATAACAGTCTCCTTATCTATAACAGTGTGTGGTAGATTAAGTGTGATAACGCATGTAACGCCCTAACTCCGTGCCCAGGAGGCTGTTGTTATTGATTAGAATGGATAAGAAGGATTTGCTGTCTTTTATTCTACAGTTTATTAGATCAGACAGCTCTAATTTATGCTTCCTAGGATGAAAGAATAACGATTGGCATTTTTCTAATTATTTTGGCATAAGTATCTGTTTGGGGGAGGGTAGTGAGAGTCCAGTTATTTTGGGCAGAGAGAGAAGAGCATTTTCCTCCTCTTTGCCCAGGAATGGGGCGTTGAGGCTGATGGGGCTGGAGGGCATGGAGGACACGGGCCAGGAGCCAGCTCAGCATCCATCTGCAGTGCCTTCCCTATGTGCTCAGCAAAAGGGATGCTTTCCCACCGGGAACTGGAGGAAATATGACGGGCAGGGCAGCCTTAAGGAAGAGAGAATGAGCAGTGAAGCAATGTCCCCAGCTTGCCTACCAGGCCACTCGAATTTGCACCATGTCATTGGGATGAAGGGCAAATAGCTTGATTCCAAAGTGGTTCTAGAAGCCCTGTCAGACCTCTCAGCCCCTCTGTAAACTGTGAAGCCAGGACTCAAGAGCGGCACTGACCAGACTGAAGAAGAGAATTTTCTGGAGTTCTCCACAAGCACAGTCTTTCTCTTTGCCTTGATCAAGCAACTCCTGAAATCCCGTCTTCTTTATTAAAATGCCATGACTGATACCTTCATCTCCCAGTTTTTGTTTTCTCACTCTGATCCCTTTATAGTGACACAGAATGTCCTTAATCCCCTGCATAATGTGATCTCTGCTCTTGGTGACAGCACTGGCTTGTGAGGCAGGCAGGTCTGGCCTCAAGTCTTCCTTTCACCTTTCACTAGCTGAGTGCCCTTGGATAACCTCTTTTGAATCTTAGTTTCTTCCTCTGTAATAGAGAAATAATATCTGTTCTGTGGTGGGGACTCAGGAAATGACTCCTGTAAAGAGTTTAAAGTTGCCTGATCTGTAGAGAGTATGTAATACAAGTGTCTATCAATACACAGCACACCCATGTCTGCCTGGTAAACTCCAGTGTCTTCTTTTTTTATTTTTTTTAAATATATTTTTATTGATTTCAGCGAGGAAGGAAGAGGGAGAAAGAGATAGAAACATCAATGATGCGAGAGAATCATTGGTCAGCTGTCTCCTGCATTCCCCCACACTGGAGATCAAGCCAGCAACCTGGGCATGTGCCCTGACTGGGAATTGAGCCATGACCTCCAGGTTCATAGGTCCATGCTCAACCACTGAGCACACCAGCCAAGCCAGTGTCTTCTTCAAGGCTCGCCTCAAGTTCATTCTTTGAAGCCTTCCTGACTTCCCTGAGAAGGATTCATTACTTCTTATCAGTGACACCCTAAGACCTCAGACACAATTCAGTTTGAGAGCAGACCAAAAAGATTGTGTTCTCCTTGAAGGAAATAAATTAATAGACTTTATTTTTTTAGAGCAGTTTTTGGCTTAAAGAAAAATTAATCATCAAGTACAGAGTCCTCACATTTCCCCTTACTTCCCATATGTCCTTTATAATTGACATCCTCCATCAGTGTGGCACATTCATTATAAGTGATGAGCCAACATTGATATATTATTATTAACCAAAGTTTATAGTTTTTTAAAAAATATTTTATTGATTTTTTACAGAGAGGAAGGGAGAGGGATAGAGCATTAGAAACATTGATGAGAGAGAAACATTGATCAGCTGCCTCCTGCACACCCATCGCCCACAACCAAGGCACATGCCCTTCACTGGAATTGAACCTGGGACCCTTCAGTCCACAAGCCAATGCTCTATCCACTAAGCCAAACCAGTTAGGGCAAAAGTTTGTAGTTTACACAGTTGGATTCACTTTTGGTTTTACAGGGTTCTATGGGTTTTGACAAATGCAAAATGTCATGTACCCAGCACCACAGTATCATACAGAATAGTTTCACTGCCCTCAAACTACCCAGTACACCATCCTGCTCTCTTTCCTCTAACCAGTCGCAACCACTGAGCTGTCTACCATCTCTATAGTTTTGCCTTTTCCAAAATGCCGTATAGCTGGAACCATACAGTAGGTAGCTTTAGGTAGTTTTAAATGCTTCATAGTTGGTGGCACCCTAAGACTTCACATCCGCATTAGTTTTAACGCTCATCAGAGGTTACTTCTTAGGGGCAGTCATTTTTTTCTTTTACTTTGTTTATTTACTTTGGGATTTTCCATAATACTAAATGCATAGCAGGAACTAAGAATGCAATAAAATAATAATATTGATAATCATCATACACCATTAGTTGTTATTATTATGCTTTAAAGTATATTTCAAACATGAAGAATGGAAATGAAAAACAAAAACAAAACCAGTTCCTAAAATCAGAGATCTGATAGTCTAGGCAAGCTGCCAGGGTTTTTTTTTTTTTGGCTGATTTTTAAAGGTCCTATTAAAACAATAATTCCTTTCAACTCTAAAATTCTAAGCAAACTCCTAATAACCACCATAGCCCACAACTATAATTTGAGATGAACCATGTGACCAGTTTTGAATTTCAATTCTGACCAAACTCTTCCATTTTAAAACCTAAGTCAATTTTTTTTTTTCCTACTGACTTCAAAAGTTCAGGAGAGCAGATGGGAGAGAACAAGATGATTCACTGTTTACTTATCAATGGCCTTTGAATAATAAGGAACAAGTTGGGGAGATAGTTATATTATAGGAAATCTGAAAACAGAGGGTTACTTCATAGATCAGAATATTAACCAAGGACTATTTAGAGTAAACGTCTAGACTTGAGCAGAGCAGGAAGGATAAAGAAATGGATGTGCCAGAGAAATGAACTATAATAGCAATGGAATCTATACATATAGATATATAAGAAAACAGTGGTAAAGTCATACACTGACTCAAGTCGATTAGAGCAGTCCTTAGAAAGTCAAGGGTTCTGGCACTTTCTCAGGCACGAGAACTAGAAACTGTTCTCTGAACATTTTCCTGAATTAGACTGATAATGTTTACCAGTGATAAAGTGGAAATGGCGTCACCATTCTGACAGCTACCATTCTCCTGCAGGGTGTACTCTGGGCTGTTACCTACATCCCTTCATTGGCTCTGCATAATGAGAGCACAGGTTTTGGTAGCAGACAGAGCTCAATCCGAAGCCCACCCCTGCCGTTTTGTAGCTGAGTCCTTAAAAGCCAGTTAACTTTATATCTCTTATCTTAGTCTCAGATATATTTTAAATCAAGGTATAATTTAGATACTGTACATAAATCTTGCATGTACAGCTAGATAAATGTGTGTGGGAGTCTCCGTTTTCTCTCAGGAAAATGGGGATAATAATACCCACTACCCAGAGATGTCATGAACATCAAGTGAGAACATATACAAATGCCTTCATAAAATAGCACTTATGTGCTAAATGGTAGATGTTTATTTCCACTTTGCTTGCCAGGTCACCCAAGTAGAATAGGTTGGCCTGGGATTCAGGCCCCAAGGGACAAATTCCAAACTCTGTCCTCTTTCAACTATACCCCCACCAGGCCACTTACCAGCCCTTTGTCATGGACATCAATCTCCACAAATATTTCAAAAGTATCTCTTCTTTTAGACTCCGTTCTCTGCATCAATCCCCAGCAAGTATGTGCTCTCTCTACATGACTTAAAAGATAGGAGAATTGCAACTCAACAACATCAAGGGTATTTGTGATTTCTTTTACAGAAAATGACCACACTTTTTATTGCTGTTTACTGGGGAGCATTACCTTGACCAAGTATCTTCTGTAGAAAGTGGCCGTGGCTGTCTTTGCTGATTTCTTCATCTAAAGAGCCTACTTTCTTCATGGTCAATCCTAGATTGTCAACGTCTTCACTTTTCTGCCATATATTAGCAGACCGACTGCTGCATCATCTATTCCTTGTCTACATGACAAGAACCAGTCTGTTCACACACACAAAAAAAGCCAGCAAAGGAGACATGCACTAAAAGAGAGTTGGCTATGTGGGCTGTGCAACCCAAAGACAGGGCAGCAGATGGACGACGTGACTCGCACGTCAGAGGCCCTGGGACCACACAAGCGCCTGTTTGGAAATCCTGAAGACACCGGGCCAGTCTAACATTAAGGCTACTTGCAAAAGCTAATGTATTTGAAATGCACTAGAATGTTATAATGTTGACTTAACGTTTGAGGAGGTGGGGAATGCAGATGAAGTCAGATTGAGGACGCCGTTGAGAGAACACAGTCTCAGCTCAGGAAATATCATTAGACGTGAGCACAGATGGAATGCAGACTTTTTGAGGCTCCTGCCCGGTATTGCTTTTGTGTTGCACATTTGCCTTTATCATATTTGACTACATTATGTATTCAAAATACATGACAGAGGTGAAAATTGCAGTTACAGTGTAAAAGGTGAAAGTGAGAAAGAAAGAGGTAGCATCCAGCCCTGAACAGTGGGATGAGAGAAACAAGACCAGTCCTGGACAAGTCCATTCCCCCAGGACACAGACTTTGAATCATTCATCATTTTAGCCCTAGCACCTTGCTCAGGTGATCATAAGCTTGATAAATGAACAAGTCAGGTATGAATATCGAGACATATGGCACTACACAACTAATAAAGGCCCCGGTACAGTTCTGTGAGGGACCGAGCTGTGGGTCAAGGTGCTATGAGCCCAGATGCTGGTCACTTGAGGTGAATGTAGGGGGAGATGTGACTGAGACATGGGTGGCTGGAGCACTTTCATGAATTTATCCTATAATAGAGACAGAACTCCCACCAGGCAGACAGCTGGGGATGTGAAAATGGCATGGACACAGCCATCCCCCGTGGAGCTCAGAATCCAGTGGAGGCAGGCAGGGGGTTATTGCATAAGATGTGGCAGGTGCTGCTGAGAAGGATGTAGGGGCAGTGAGGTGCTGAGGAGAACAACTGAGTCCTAATCACATACTCTCCCGGGTCCTCCGGCATCTGATGTGCTCTGTGGCGGCAGACATCACGCTTGGCCGGCGTTTGCTGCTTCTAGGAGGTCTCCCAAGGTGACAGAACATGGGTTCCCTGAGAACTGAACCATGTCTCTCCAGCGGCACCCCCTCTCTTCTCTTCCCTGTGCTGCCCTCTTCCTGGGCCAGGTACAACATCAGCTCATTATTATCAGTGGACTTACTCAGCATTGCCTAGAATGCTGAGCACTGTTAAATACTGTAAGGATAGTAAAATCAGCAATGTCTATTAATGCCTATTTAATACCTGATATGTGTCAGGTTGTGTTTTAAGTATTTACATGTTTTTGCTCACTTTGTCCTCACAATAACCCTGTAGGATAGGAACTGCTAATTGTCCCATTTCACAAACAAGGAAACCAAAGCCTCTCTAGGGAGGTTGGCAACTTATCCAAGGTGACCCATGACTGGGACTTGAACCCGAAGAGCTGAGCCCCAGACCCCACCCTCTCACAACACTGTGCCTTCTAGGAGTTAAACAGAACAAAAACCATAGAATGGGAGGCTAAGTATGAAAATCTGTCAAAGAAAATTAGATGTTCAATAGACTAGCAGAAACACAAACATTTGGGACTCACTTAAGAATAAATAAGTAGAAATGTACATGGAAGTAGGTGAGGAGATATTAGAAATGGTAAGTTAAATAATAAAGACATGTAAAACCGTTTATTAAAATTATGGAACAATCTGGGGTTGTACATATATGTATGCACAACTGAAAACATTTATTATGAAATCTTGGCAGAGACAGAACTTCCAGGTTGATACACAGGTATTTTCATTCTCTCCGAATAAATGGATTATGAAAGATGAAGGCTTTTGTATTATTGCCATTGTTATTGTCTAGTGCATGATCACTATGTGCAAATTTCACTTCATTGTTAAAACCACCCCAGGGAAAGTGTATTATTATCTTCATTTTGCAAATAGGGAAACTAAGGCACAAAGAGTTTAAATAAATGTCCCCAGGACCCCAGCTGCATGTGTTTGTCAGAACTAGGATTCAAATCAAGGTTTGTTTGGCTTTGAAAGTCCCCGTGCACCCAGTATGGAGACCTTACAGCTCTTCCCTGCAGGAGGACCCGACACATTCACAGCACAGACATTGCCGGGCTAGAGCAGGAAGCACCAGAATTTGGACGCCATGGCTTGGCTTTCATTTCCAGAACTGTGTGACTTGGGGCAAATCTCTTAACCTTTGTGAGCGGTAATGTTCTCATCTGGAAAATGATGAGAATTATATCTCTTCAGGATTATTGACAGAAAGAATTAAAATAAGTGAAGGCCTAGACAAGAACTTGTCAACACTTTAGGGGGGGGGCAGGGGAATGAGGGAGAGGTTGTGATGATTAATTTATGTGTCAATGTGGCAGGGCATGGTGCTCAGTTGTTTGGACAAACACTAGTCTAGCTGTTGCTGTGAAGGTGTTTTAGATGAGATGAACATTTAAATCAATAGACCCTGAGTAAAGCAGATTACCCTCCATAATGTGGGTGGGCCTCATCCCATCAGCTGAAGATTTTATTTATTATTTTATTTTTAATAATTCTTTATTGTTGAAAATATTACATATGTCTCCCTTCTTCGCCCCCCTCCCCCCGCCCGCGCCACCCCTTTTCCTCCTTTCCCTCTAAGATTCAGCACTCTGTTCCATGCTTCCATGTCTCTGGATCCACTCCGCTCATCCGTGTTATTTGTTCATTAGATCCCACATATGCGTGAGATCATGTGATACTTGTCTTTCTCTGCCTGACTTATTGCACTTAGCAGGATACTCGCCAGGCCCCTCCATGCTGTCTCACAGGGTAAGAGATTCTTCTTTTTTACTGCTGCATAGTATTCCATGGTATAAATGTACCACAGCTTTTTTGTCCCCTCATCTACTAATGGGCACTTGGACTGTTTCAGGATCTTAACTATTGTAAATTGTGCTGCTATGAACATAGTGGTGCATATATCCTTTCTGATTGGTGCTTAGGGTTTCATAGGATATATTCCTAGAAGTGGGATCACTGGGTCAAATGGCAGTTCCATATTTAATTTTTTGAGGAAACTCCATACTGTTTTCCAGAATGGCTGCACCAGTCTGCATTCCCACCAGCAGTGCACTAAGGTTCCCTTTTCTCCACATTCTCACCAGCACTTGTCATTTGCTGATTTGTTGATGGTAGCTATTCTGACAGGTGTGAGGGGATCCCTTATTGTCATTTTAATTTGTATCTCTCTGATGATCAGTGACTTTGAGCATTCTTTCATTTGTTTCTTGGCCATCTGTATGTCCACTTTGGAGAAGTGTCTACTTAGGTCCTTTGCCTATTTTTTAATTAGATTGTTTGTCTTCCTTTTGTTAAATTGTATGAGTTCCTCACATATTTTGTATATTAACCCTTTATCAGATGTATCATTGCGAAATATGTTCTCCCATAGAGTGTGCTACCTTATTGTTTTGTTGATGGTTTCTTTTGCTATGCAAAAGCTTTTTATTTTGATGTAGTCCCATTTGTTTATTTTCTCCTTAGTTTCCTTTGCCCTAGGAGATGTATCTGTAAATGTATTGCTACAAGAGATGTCTGAGACTTTTCAGCTGAATGTTTTAAAAGCAAAAATTAAATTTTCCCAAGGAGGAAGTAATTTGGCCTCAATACTGCAACATAGAAACTCTGCTTTAGCTGCCAGCCTACCAGCCTGCCCTGCAGAATTTGGATTAAATCTCTCTCTCTCTCTCTCTCTCTCTCTCTTTCTCTCTCTCTCTCTCTCTCTCTCTCTCTCTCACACACACACACACACACACACACACACACA
>NW_006283442.1:1256896-1295460 GCF_000327345.1 Myotis davidii
AATATTCTGTTCATTCTGTTTCTCTGGAGAATTCTGATTAATACAGGGGTGGAGGGCAAGTCTGGAAAGACTTCAAAAAGGAGATCCTGCCTGAACCAAGTTCCCCCAAAGAGCAGACACGTACCAATCAGAGACAACTAATGGGATTCTAGTGCTCAGGATGCTAAGGAAAGCTAAAATGTAACTAAGGCTATAATCTGCTTTCTAGCTGACAGGCAGAAGGTAAGTTCTATGGGATGCCAGCTGGGTGATGTGTAGAGCCAGGATGCACCTGGTGGGGGGGGGGTAGGAAACTTAGGTGGTTTAGAGAGACAGATGCAGTGGTGGCAGAGCAAGGAAGAGACAGAAGGCTCTTGAGAGCTGGGGCACCTCAACGAAAGAAGGGCCTGGATGATCTCATAACCTGTGCTTCTCACTCACCATTTTCTGATTTGACCACCCATCCAGTTGTCTACCTAAAATCTCGCGTTACCCAGGGCCACAATCTCCTTCAGGGCCAATGCCAGAGCTTTCCCCAGGCCTGGGGCCTACTTCTGGTGGTCTGTCTGCTTGGAAAGCCAGCCCTGCAGTTCTCTACTTGGCAGTCTAAAGCAGTTCCTTCTTCAAGGTTCAGTTCACACATTACACCCTACCCTGCCAATGAGTGGAATTAAGTATCCTCCTCATCCTTCTTTACATAGTTCTTTTAGAATTATATGTGTATCTAGAAAGTCCATTCCTAGTACTTAGTAGGCATTCAATAAACATTCATTGAATACATTGGGCTAGAAAAGATTGGCTTAGATTAGAGAGATTTTTTAAAAATATATTTTATTGATTTTTTACAGAGAGGAAGGGAGAGAGATAGAGAGTTAGAAACATTGATGAGAGAGAAACATCGATCACCTGCCTCCTGCACATCTCCTACTGGGGATGTGCCCGCAACCCAGGTACATGCCCTTGACCGGAATCGAACCTGGGACCTTTCAGTCCGCAGGCCGACGCTCTATCCACTGAGCCAAACCGGTCTCGGCTGAAGAGATTTTTTAAGCAACCTTATCTGTGGTCATATGACTGATCATTGGCTGAACTGAAATTCTACTCCAAGTTTTTAGCTTTAAATTCAGAAGTCTTTCCACTACATGTCTAATCAAGCCTGATTAGACAGGCTAGGAGTGTGGGGCACCCTTGGGGCAATTCCCAGTTGCTGAGTAGGTGATAATAGAAAGTCAACAAGCACCAGCATCTAGGGTTTACTATAGCCAAATTTGGACACAAAACTCTCATTGACTGAAAGGGAAGGTCCAGGAGCAGAAGACAGGTGAAATGTCAGAATATGTCTCAAATTTCTGACCACAATCCACAGCAAGAATCATGCTTTACATTATAATGCAGTAGATACATTCATGAACATAGACACGTGGAGAAAATATTTACAAACAACGTTGGCCCTTCCACATGCAATGCATTCTGATATTCTCTAGTCTGTCTTATATTGATTTATTTGGTTCTGATGGACTAATGGGATCCCATAGTTGGAAAAACACTACAGTATCAGTAATGTGACATGCCTTCCCCTTCTTCCTTCTCCCTTTTTGCCCCCTCTCTTCCTTCGCTAATGCAATGACAGTTGGTTCCAGCTACCCATCCTCTTACACCTGACTTCCAAACAAATGGATGCTATTTCTCTTTTCCTGGTAAGTTCTAATTGTAACTTTAAATTACTGAAAATTTTATTTATACAATAACACTGACATTATATGTTCTATGTTATCATATCATATATGTTCTATGGTCTGAAAGACCAAAAAGGGGCTCTTTTTCTCTTCTATTTTACTCCTATATAATAAAAGCCCAGCGACCAAACAACCAGAATGATCAGTTGACCAGCTGCTATGACGTGCATTGACCACCAGAGTGCAGACACTCAATGCAGGAGCTGCCCCCTGATGGTCAGTGTGTTACCACAGTGGGAGCACCACTCAGCTGACCAGGATGAGTGGCTGCTCCTGCTGTGAACCCTGGGGCCGATGGGCAGGAGCCCCGGCTGTAATAGTCACCTCCTCACCCCCAGCTCCTCCTCCTCACTCCGGACTGCTTCCTCCAAACGCCCACAGGCTGTGCAGCGCTGCCTCCTGGCTCACAGAACTGACCCTGGAGGCTGGGAGGGGGGTTTGTGGCTGCTGTGAGACTGAGGCCTATTCCCGCTGCCTCTCAGTGCTATTGTCCCTGGGCCCGGCCCTGACCTGGTCCCCTGGAGAGGCGAGTGCTCTGGCTCCATGGAAGATGCTGGACAAGGGAGCAGCCACTCAGAGGGTGGGTCCACAGCTGCTCAGCAGACTGGGATGAGCAGCGCTCCCACAGTGGGCTGATCCCACAGGCCCGGCTCCCCACCAGTGCATGAATCCCGTGCACCGGGCATCTAGTATGTCCATAAAACAGAAAGCCCAAGAACTCAGTCTGGTAGTTGTTAGGCCTAACTATGCTGAGGATTACATGCTAATGTCCTGACTTCCCTGTGGGTCTCTAAGCCTCTTCTCAGTCACAAATACGTTTACTGAGTGGTCAACTACCACATCCAAATCCTCATTCTACTTCTTTGTTTGTAGGCTGAGTTTACATTTTCTGAGGCTAGTCACCATTACTAAATCACAGCCCTCTCTGTGGCACGCTGAGATGAGCCTCTCTACTGATAGAAATGCTCACAGAAACCAAGAAGAATAAACACGCAGGCCTACTGACAACAGCTCCCGTGACCTCCCTTCCCTCAACCACCCTCCCTGGCCTCCTCAAGCTTTCCAAATTTCTCTGTACACACACTCATGCTAGAATAGAATGTTCGCGTTCATGGGTTTTGCTTATCTAGTTTATTTGGTCAATCAAGCCTGTGTGGGATGCAAACAATTGTAGGCGCAGGAGAACAGTTGAGCCAGTTGCTTAGAGAGCTTCTCAACTCTCCAGTCCAGCCAAGTCCCCTGTCCGGTTTTCAGTCTCTGCTCAATCCAATTACAAAGGGTAACATTTGAATTCCTGTGAGGGTAGACCAGGTGTTTGGATTTGGACCAGGTACCTCCTATCAGGACCTCGTCCAGGAGCCCTGGCAGGCAGAGTTACCGAGGAGAAAACCGGGCTTGGTTTAATTTATTTTATTTTTTTTTGTTCAAATTATAAGAGAAAGTTTATATAGAAGAGTGGGCAAAAAAGAGGGAGGCAATGACCGGGCTTGGTTAAATGTCTAAGTTTGCCCAGGTAGTTAGGTAGTACAGCACACAGCTGGCCTCCAGCTTATTTTCTTTCAATTCTGTGGGCATTTCTGCGATGACATGATGCATACATGCATTTCTAAACAAACACACACCTCTCTTGTTCTGTAAAGTTGTGCACAAAAGACATCAGGGTTCATGGAAGAAGCAGGGCTGAGGCAGACCACTTAAACCCTTACAACTTTATCACCAGAGCCCGATGAAATAATATTCATCCTAATAAAAAGGCTACACAGTGAAAGGGCATGTTAGATTCCTAGTTTAAAAAAAAAATACAACAGCAAATATAGGACTTCATCTTTTAAAAAAGAGGGAGTGTAAAGTGGGGACTTGAACAGATGTTTGCACAACCTTGTTCATAGCAACACTGTTCCCAATAGGCAAGTGGTGGGAGCAACGCAAGTGTCCACCGATGCATGAATGGATAAACAAAACATGATATCCGTACAATGGAATATTATTCAGCCATAAAAAGAAGGAAATTCTGATATGTGCTACAACATAGATGAGACTTGAAGATATTATTGCAAAGTGTTAAGCCAGACACAGAAGGACAAATATTGTATTATTCTACTTCTATGTCAATGGACTCAGGATGCCCTAAGTCTATTGCCTGAGGCTCATGGAGATCGAAAATAGAAAGGTGGGTGCCAAGGACTGGACAGAGGGGAGAATGGGAAGTTTGTGTTTTTTGGGTACAGTTTCAGTTTTGCAGGATGCAAAGAGTTTGGAGATGATGGTGGCTGCACAAATGAACTCTTTAAAAAACCTTTCCTTAGGTTTGGAATTTCTTTCCTCAACATGCACAGAGGTGTGCTCAGTGTTACAGGCTGTGGAAAAGAATAAACTCACCTAGAGGCCTATTGACATAAATCAAGATTCACCAGAATGTTTCTTTCCCTTTACTCCATGTGAAATGCAGTTTTGCTAGGAAGAAAACATTTTATGTGTGAATAAGTTCTCTTAAAGGAGGAGCTTTCACAAGCGCTCAAAATTAGGTGGAGGGCTTAACAAATATCAGTCCATCTGTGGGATGTGACATTCCACAGTATAGACAGCATAGAAGACTGTACAGCATAGAGCCAAGCACAGTGGAAAATGCTTTAGAAACAAAAGGATATGCTAACTGAGTGTGTAACATAATCATGACATTTTAAAAACACCTGTGGGCAAGTAAGAAAATTATTAGTGACTTAAAAAAATTTCTGTGCACTTCATGTAATGATACCATCTGAAAACATTTTTGAGGTTGCTTAGAGTCTACATTCCTCGACGTTAACTATCACAGCAGTTGCTATGTTGTTTCTTATCTCATTAAGGTTATATAAATAAGACTCTGGACTACCTAGTCGTGTACCTCCTTAAAAGTAGTTATAGTTATCAATTCCTATCTTTAAATGAAAACCAATGGATATCCTGTAGACCTGCCCACATGGACACCAATGCCCCATTCCATAAGAGGAACCACCTTGCCTCTGGGGCTGGAATATTCACACTTAATTGGCTGTAATCCCTGGCAATCATCTTTGAATTTAGTACAGGCTTTGTCAATGGATCAGGGAACTCAAAGTCTGTGGCCTGAGGCTCTCTCTATCCTAAACAGAATGCAGATAGGTGCTGCCTATAATTCCATTTCTCCATCTGTCACCCTGCTGTCTAATCAGCCAAGGTTTCCGAATGCATTTTCTTCCTAGCTTCCAAGGCTTTCGGGAAAGTGACCCCACACTACCGGTTCAGTGGAAGTGTCTCCTGCTCCCCGTACTCAGCTTCAAGCAGCCCAGGCCTCACATCTGATGGCTGAGTGTCTACCTTCTTCCTCCCCTCTGAGCAGTCTCCTCCTGCCCCCGCCAACATAAGGCTTTCTCCTCCAAGACCAGCTCGTGCTCTCTCTTCCGTGAAGCCTTAACCAGTACCTTCTAGGAGGACTTCCCCTTCTAAATCTCTTCACCAGCACCCCCACTTGGCATGGAGCCATCCTCCGTGTTCTGTTCATGCACGTTTCTCTCCGCCTGGATTATGCGTGAGGCCTTCCTGCACTGGACAAAGAACTTTTGGAAATATGTATCAAGTCACCTCTAACTACTCTTGTTGGGTTAACTTCCTCTTCTTTATTCTAGTGTGGTGTAACAGGCAAAGCCGTGTCCTGTTCGTCTTTAAAAGCACACGGTTCTCTAACGCCCTTTTCCTCAGCATGCCCTGGCTTTCTACTTGCACCAGAGAGCCCCTCCCCAAAGTCCAACAAGCCTCATCCTAGCCACTAATCCTTCATCTCTGGTCTGTAAACTGAGAATTGTCAGAGGAAATACCTGCTAGTCCTCCTCTGCCGCGGCTCAAATCTAGCTCCACAAATGCTGTCGGTCAGGTGCCAGCCTCCACCGCTGACTCTTCTTACCAAGGCCTGTGGTTATTTTCATTACATCTGTTCACATTTCCCTCAGTTCAGGTCCTCTGTGTCCTCAAATTAACCGAGAACCCTTCGAGCGACACACTAGGAAGGAGGCTACAGCCAGCCTCTGTGGATAGAGTCTTTTCCTCTGAAGGGACGTATATGAAACCTTGCTCAAAGGCCCTGCAAAGTGAGTGTGTGGCTGGAATCCTCCAGCTATTTCACAGTGCCACAGCAGTTACAGAGACGGCCCTAAGATCTTTCACAGAAAACAGGAGGGTACAGAACACCTGCCGTCCAGTTAGTTGGTATTTTGTGGCCATAGTAACAAATCAAATTATTAAAGCACTAGAAGAATTTATTTACACATTTATACATTTTAACATGTATTTATACATTTGTACATTTTAATCAAGTAATCTATCCATGCCTTCCTACACCCTTTCCTCCTGACATCACCAGCACCCAAATTATGAAATGATATCAGTGTTGCCAGGGAGCCGAGAAGAACATGGTGGGCGCAGGTTTCCTCTGACTGGCCTGGCCCGGAGTCGTGGCCGTTGTGATGAACTGCTGCAGCCTTTCGTTCCGCCTGTGTTCACAATGCCACCCTCCTCTCCCATACTCTCCCCTCATCCTGACCCAAGGACCTCCATGTCCTCATCCTCCATGAGGTCATAGGTCAACTAAAATCTTAGTCCAAGTTTGGGGAGGCACGAAGGACCTGGGGAGAAGGGTCAGCACTGTGAGTCTGAGGGAGAGCTCAGGGCAGGGACTGAGAGACAGAGGCAAAGGGGTGGAGAGCCCGGTGGGAGCAGAAATCAGCTCCTCAGCCAGGTTCTATTTCTTGCTGCTGCCACCAAGACGTAGAACCACTCTGTGGCTCTTTGCCCTGGGAATGTGGACCAGAAGCTGGCTGGCATGCTGCACCCAGGAGGGAGTTGAGGGGCAGGACCAGCAGCCTGCAGGGACCAACAAACCTCCGAGAGAGCTCCCCAGTATGTGCAAGCACATCCCGCACAGTGTGGCCTCAGAAGGAAGAGCTTTTTCTCCCCGCACTCTGACTCTTCTCAGGCTAGACGCCTCTCAGGTCAGCATCGCTCCTGGGATGTAGTGCTGAATGAAAGCGACCCCTGTCTTTCCCCTTGTCTTTTTGGCGAAGGATGTAGAGCTTACAGGCATTCTTCATCTGTCCATTTGATGTGGAAAGATGAAGTGGGAGGAAGGTGAGTACCTGCTCTTCACTTTGGTGTCATGTCTGTAATGCACGCGAGGCATGTGATGAAGTGGATCACGAATCTGTGTTCAGATCCTGCAGGTGTGACCAGATAGATAGAGGCGGGACGCACCTCTCTAGGAACTGTGTCCCTACTCTGCAAAGTGGAGGTAGTGATAATGGCCTCACAAGGCGAGGCCTGAGAGTCATTGAGACATTCCCCACCCCTCACACTCCGTGCCAACCCTGGACCAGGCACTTCTCACTGACATGACCTTATCTAATTTCAGCACAACCCAGGAGGTAGGTATGATTACTCCCATCCTACAGATCAGGACATCGAATAAATGACTTGCCTAAGGACATCTGGCCAGAGAGCCAAGTATGGAAGAGCCACATTTCTGGTGCTTTCTCAACCTCTGGGACTGTCACACTGCAAGTCTCCAGAAAGTTTCTGCAAATAGTTAAACCCCGCCCCCCCCTTCCCTCAGTGTTAGGGGTTCTATGCTTCCGCTTGTGAGGTGTCTGAGTTAGGGTGACATCACCAAGCTCAGGTAATGTGTCATCTCTCTCATCTGACCTCAGAGTTCCAAAGCCTGGGAAGAAAGACCTGCCGGGAGCTGGTCCATCCTTGCTGCTTGACACAGTCGTTGCAGGGAAGAAACATCTGCACAGCATATGTTTCAAGGTACCTGGCGTATATGGCATACTGTTCTTAATGTTTGCTCACCTTCTTGGCGTTATGTGTTTTAACCAAGGTCACCTCTCCGAGAAAGGTTGTTTCCCCAGGTAGGGATTTTTCCCTGAAGTTAGGGAGGGAATAAAACCCCTTGAAGAAGTGCCAGATGGGTAGTTAATCACTTTAACTACGAACAATCACCCGTAAACTACATAATCTTTACTCCCTGGAATGGAGATAAGAAACGCCCTGGAGAACCTAGCAAGAGAACATGGACACAGAACTTGGCTGGAGATTGTGGCTAGAGATCCTGTCAAGGCTGCTGATCAACTGAACACTGTCTCTGTGTCATTCCTTCTTTGCCGACTCCGTCCACACCTTTGGGGACCCCTGGACCTGCTGGGGTTGGACCCCAGCAAAGACCAAATTTGGAAAACAATGAGTTTTTAAGTTTAGAAAGCACAGTTTTCTTTTCTGCCTTGGGTCATTCATCTTTAAACGACAAAACTGTACATCAATCGATCCAAAATTGATCCATATTAATGATGTGATGCCAGTATTTGAGAAATTTTACCAACACCAAACTTCTATTCTGATGCCTTCCCACCCAACCCCACTCCGGATGAAATTTAGAATTTTTTTAAAAATTGGAAAAAATGGGCAAAGAAAAAAGAGAAAGAAGGATGGGGAAGGCAGAAAGCGCACTGTGGTGTCCCTGCCAGGTCTCTGGGCACTTGCACCGGCCTTACTAGTACACACTGAGAACTTTGCAGCCATTCCACTGCAGGCACCTGGAGCATTCTCTGGTTTGGAAGGGGCCGGGGTGCCAGGAAAGCATGCCCGGGAGCAGCCTCGTCATGACCGCTGAGGCTAGAGAGGAAAGGCCTCTCTCACCTGTGCCTCCTGGGCTCACCTCCCACACGAATGACCGAGACTGAAATCATTGTCTCAGGACCAGCTTCTGGAGGAGCCCAACCTAAGAAACAGCTTGTAATCAGTCAAAGGTGGTGTTGGACTGGGAGCTGCTTCAGAAAAAAAATCATGTCTCTGCTAAGGGGAGAAGAGCAGGACGGCTCAGTCTTTCAGATCCCCTGAGGCAGGTAAATGAACGGTCTTCAAGGGAACCTTGGGCCATGAATCATGGTTCTACACTCTAAGTCAAGTGAGTGAGCTACCCTTCCTGGGAAGTACAGGGAATATTAAATGCTAATAAAAGCAAATTCTCTGTTAAGAAACAATTCTTAAAAACACTCAGACAGAGGGTCAATGTGAAGATTTATTACATGTACCAAAAAGAACACACTATCTCTTCTGTGGCACTTCTGCCCCAAATGCATCTTTCCAAAATGAGAAAACACCAGACAAGTCCAAATGGAGGGACTCTCTGGCTGGTGTTCTCTGAAAGTACAAATGCTATGAAAGACAAAAGCTGAAGTACTGTAACCACTTGGAGAGAATAGTTTAATTTGACAATGAAATGCAGTGTAGACCATGAACCTGACAAAGGACATTTCATGGGAGAAGTAGCGAATCTGGAATAAGGCCTGTAGATTTAGCACGTAGTATTGGATCAGTATTAACATCCTAGTTTGGATGATTACACTGCAGTTATTTCAGGTGTTAACACTAGGGAAAGCTGGGGGAAGAATACGCAGGAACTCATTCCCATTCTTACAACAGTTTGGAAGTCTAGGAGTATTTTAAAGTAAAGGCTAAAAACACGTTCCCTACAAATGTTTAACCTGATTCAAGCTTGCTGTAACATCAAGACTGTAAATCACAATTGGGGAAATCTTGTTTGATTGTTCCTGGTAAAAATGCAAAAACAGGGAAAAGACACTGCTTGGTCTCCTTTTTATCATCACTCAAGCCAGAGCGTTCATAGTAGTATAGCAAAGTCTTGGTTAGCCCATTCTGGGAAACACTGTTTTTTAAGGTGTTGTTTCTACAGGTTCCTCTGAGAGGCCTGAGCCAGGTGAATAAGTAACTACATGAAGACCTAACACCCCATTTGCCAGTCTAAGTTAAATGGCAGTTTTGAAGAAAAGGAAAATACCAGACTTGCCCAAAGTGGTGGTTAGTCTGCCCTGAAACAGCACATTATTGCCCTTGAAGTGATGCGTGAATTAGAAAAAAAATTGCCAATGTTCACTTAATCATATATTTGGATCTCTTTTTCATACTCATCTGAGGCTTCATAGCTAGTGATACAAAAGGCAACCGTTTTTATAGGTTGGTCTATTTCTTACTTACTTAACAAACATCCATTAAATACCTCCTATGTACCAGGCACTAGGGCTGCAAGGATAAAAAGGACTCCAACCATTTCCTCGTGAAGTAGTCCTATTCGAACAGAGACTGCCCTCATTAATCATGGCATATTGACAGGCCCAATGGTAGAATCAGGTGCAAAGTATTTTTGGAAGATAGGAGAGAGAAGGATTAGCTCATATGGAAAAGTCAAATATGGCTTTGAGGAATAAGTGGTTTGTAATAAGAAAATATCAGAAGAGTGTGTGGACTTGTGAAATCTCATATGTTCAAGACACAAGTGTGGTTAGAGTGTATAGGGAGGTGGAAAGTGGCTGAAAATTCCAAAGCACTACCATTCCAAAGCCCAAGGTTAAATAGTGACCTTCATTAGAATTCCTCGGGACACTTAATAAGTTAATTTTTAAAATATTAAATCTCACCACGCCCTTCTAAGATTTTATGAAACAGATAAGCTTTGGTGGTCATGATGTTAAAAATGTGGCAGATTCATTTGAGAAGTGTACCCTGTGCTCATCAATAAAGAGGTTAGAAATTGACCCAGATCTCATGGACCCACCCACCTCATTATATAAGCATTCTCAGCTTTTTCACTTAAGTGAATTGCAGAGATTCATAAACAATACATAGCTTACTTGTAGTCCTGAATGTTTAATAAACTACAGATAATTGTTTCAGAAGGACCTACCACAAATAGAAATACACATAAAACCAAACTTTTGAACAAGAACATTTGACCTCACCAGTGAGGGGTTGGCTCTTAATCTAAAGAGTTCTGCTGCTACATCTGACCCTAAACGAATAGGGTCCCACAAAATCTCTTACTTATAAAGGCCTTTGAAGATGAAAACTCTATAGTTGAATCAATGAGTTTCACTTCCAACATCAGTGAGCCTTTTATATTTTGAAAACATCCTCTCTTCCTGTAGGGAGAACAAACTGTGGATTGATCATGTGAGCATCTCAGCATCTGTCAGAGCTCTTGACTTACCTAAATTCCACACAGCATTCAAGGAAACAATGGGTTGAATATAAACTACCTTTAACCTAAACTACTAGGCTTCTGTTTACTAAGCATGAAATTGAAGAATTATTTACCCCTACAAATATACATGTGAAAACTACAGCAAATGAACTTACCAGCACATTTGCAGGCACAGGCTAATAGAATTGGAAAGCGCCTTAAAGGTTGTGTATACCCTGCATGTTACAGATTCTGGAACAAGGGAAGACAAGTCAATTAAGCAAATGGTTCTAAGTCACACAGCTGAGCAGTGCCAGAGCCAGGGGAAAACAAAACAAAATAGGGTGCCCGATACTATGTAGAATGTGCTCACCGCCTTTTCAGATTGCCAGAGGTTATTCGTATCGTTTCAGTGGTTAGTAAACAGTATTCTGAAATCCTAACAACTAATTTATATGTTTCTAAAATACAAATATTTTAAAATGTGGAGCACATGGCTTTCTGTTGTACGTCGATGCAATAGATGGTAATAAACCTACACAGAATTTCCTTTGAGATTGTATCAGTCACCTGCCAGTTTTTTGTTCCTGCCTCATCAGATGAACCTCCTGCTCACATATTTTTTTTAGGTACCGTTGTGGGCTTAATGGTGCCCTCTTCCCCAAAATAGGTTAAAGTCCTAACAGCTGTAAATATGACTTTATTTAGAAACAGGGTCTTTACAGACACAGTCAAGGGAGGATGAGGTCATCTTGGGTTGGGGGAGTTCCCTAAACCAGCTGGTGTCCTTGTAAGAAAAGGGGAGTTCCAGCACAGAGGCCCACAAGGTGCATGCCGTGTGAAGAGGAGGCAGGCATTGGAATGATGCATGTGCCGCGTAAGCCAGGGGTTGTCCAGTTGCTGGAACCAGCAGAAGCTGGAAGTAGCTCCCCTAGAGGAAGAATACTTCCCTAGAACTTTAGCAAGAGCGTGGCTTTGCTGATACTTTGATTTAGACCTCTAGCCCCTGAAACTATGGGTGAATAAATTTATGTTGCTTTAAGCCATCTTTTTAAAAAATATGTTTTTATTGACTTTAGAGAGAGAGGAAGGGAGAAGGGAAGAGAGACAGGAACATCAATGCGACAGAGAAACATGGATTGACTGCCTCCTGCATACTGCCTCCTGGGGATCGAGCCCCAATCCCAGGCATGTACTCTGACCAGGAGTCAAATCAGCGGCCTTTTGGTACATGGGGCCACACTCAACCAACTGAGCAACACCCACCAGAGCTCAGCCACCAGTTTACAGTAATTGGTTAGGGCAAACCCTAGGAAATTAATATGAGTATGTTATTAAATGAAATACTAAAATCATGAATATCCCAATAGATAAAAGATTTAAAAAGGTATTTTATGACCAAAAAATACAATTATTAAACAACCATAGAGAAAATATATATTCATTTTTGCTATTTATTAACGAAATGCCCATTAAAACATGAATGAGGTAGTTTTTCTTTATTATAGTTGCAAGAATTCAATATAACGAAGATAGTCAGCAGGTCCAGCCGTGGGAAAGCTAACCCGCTAAAACATTATAGGAGGACACGTAGAACTGGTACAACCCTACTGGGAAGCAACTAGTCAATACTTAGTCAGTAGTACTTTCATACTCACCTGTGGGCACCTGATCAGGTTCAAAAGGAGCAGAGTAAACTTTCAGGAACACAATGGCCACAGGCAGGCAGACCATCACTGAGCGTCAGGCTTGACCGACTGCAGTAGTGTGGTTGCCTGTTGCCTGCTTCTCTGACCCTCCCAGACCTGGCCCACCCGCTGATGACGCACATAAAACGCGCAAACGAAAGGCTGCGAGCACAAACACTTCTTGATGATCCTTAATGTTACTCATTGAGGACATTGTCACTTCATGTCACTTCTTTTTAAAAATATATACTTTTATTGGTTTCAGAGAGGAAGGGAGAGGGAGAGAAAGATAGAAACAGCAATGATGAGAGAGAATCATTGATCGGGGGCCTCCTGCAACCCCACCCTGGGGATCAAGTCCACAGCCTGGGCATGTGCCCTGACCCGGAATAGGAATTGAACTGTGATCATCCGGTTCATAGGTCAGTGCTCAACCACTGAGCCATGCTGGCCAGGCCCACTTCTTCTTTTTAGTCCTCACCAGAGGACATGCTTAGAGAGAGGAAGGAGAGAGAGAGAGAGAGAGAGAGAGAGAGAGAGAGAAACACGGATTGATTGCCTTCCAAACATGCCCCAATGGTGATCAAACCCACCACTCAGGTATGTGCCCTGACTGGAAATCAAATTGGCAACTTTGTAGTGCACAGGATGACACCCAATCAACTGAGCCACTCCGGCTAGGCCATGTCACTTCTTAATAATACTTAAGTTGAATTTAAAGAGGTCTTATTCCAAAATCCCATTCCAGTCTTAAAAATTATAATACATACAACATTCTACAACTCTTTTCAGTAAAAGGTGTTATCTCTGGTAGAGAATTGATTTCTTAAAGAAATCCTGAGGTAAGTTCTATCTTCCCAATTTTACTGAGAAGAAACCAGGCTCAGAAATAGCAGGCAGCTTGACCTAGGCCCTTGGGCTAATCGGTGGCCCACCCAGGACTAGAACCCACGTCTTCTCACTTCAGTTCAGTGGTCTGTCACTCCTCTGTGATGCTAGGGAAGTCTTTGCACAGACCTTTTCCAAGTTGGAGGAGACTTAGAAGTCAACTTCCGGATGAGGAAACAAGCCCAAGAGGGTAAATGATTTTGCCACATTCACATGGCAATTACAAAGCAATCTTGTCTTTGAGCCGAAGGACCACAACTCACTCCCATAAGAAACCGAACATCTTTAATTTCCATCAGCTACACAGAATTTATTAGCACCCAAATCTATTCAGCATTCCTTAAACAGATATTTCTTGTGGGCCTACTATATGCCAGCCTTGTGCTAGGGACTTTCAGTCCAAGTCCAGCAGGTTCAGAATTAAGCAACATTGATGGACACTGTATTTCCCAAAGCTGAGCCCATCAATTTAGCTTCGGGAGTTCTGGAATTAGAATTTATCTAATGAATTTTCTGCATTTCCCAGTTATTTCTGCCCACAGTTGTTTATTTAAAATAAGGAATTTTTGTGGCCTGGCAGTGAAAGACCATTCAGAACCTCAGGCAAATAATTTCCTGTTAATAATCTGCTTATGAATACTTCCCTCCCACACACACCAGCCCAACCGAGCTTAATGCTCTCCGCACAGCTACTGAGGCAGACTGCTGCTCACAGGGCAACCCAGAACTTCTTAATTCAGCCCCGGACAGTGAACACATTGTCCTCAGGAGATCCAAAGACTTATCTCAAAAGAGGTATCCCCACCCCCATCTTCTTTCAGATTGTGTCCAATTTGCAAACTTCTGGGAGACGAATACTCTTGCCTCCAGTCTGGCACATGAATCACCCCAGCGGACCTGGTGAGCATTTACACTCAGTCAAGACCATTAGCATTTCATTATGTTCCCTTTACACAGCAGTAATTCTAAGGATTAGTGAAAAGCTCCTGGTTGGGGAAAATGAATTCTACCTAAAATTACTATTAAAGTGTGAAAGTGAAGCACATGATAGAATTTTCAACCTTGAGTGACGGTCTTTTGTAAAAGGAATTAAACTCCTGGCTGAGAAGATTATTTTAGCCTTGAGCAAGCATAATTTTATAGAACACACAGCCTTTAAACATTCATTAAAAGTACATATTTGTTATCTGTTAGGGAATTATTGAGCGAAAGAGAAGGAATGTAGCTATTTAAATTTTGGTGGTGGTGAGTGTATTAGTTTGCTAAGGCTGCCATAGTGAAGTACCACAAACTGAGGGGCTAAAACAAAAATTGATTGTCTCGCAGTTCTGAAAGCTAGAAGTCCAAGATTAAGGTGTCAACAGGACTGGTGTATTCTGAGAGCTGCAAGTGAAGTACCTGTTTCAGGCCTCTCTCCTCATCTTCTCTGTGTCTCTTCCTGTCATCTTCCCTGTGTGTGTGTGTCTGTGTCCAAATGTCCCCTCTCTCTAAGGACACCAATCATAGCAGACTAGAGCCCGCTTCATTTTAATTCATTGCCTCTGTAAAGACCCTGTCTCCAAAGAAAGTCACATTCTCAAGGAGGTTAGGACTTCAGAATATGAAGTTTTAGCACATCCCAACTGATGTTTTGTTGCCCCTCTCCCCCTAAAAACTGTCTAGGTCTCCTCTCTCCTGAGAGTGTTTCCCAGTGGGACCCTGTGGTGACCAAGGCCTGGCCTAACTGCCTAAGGAGATGTGCTGCTCTGGGTGTCGGTCAACCTCCACACAGCGGGTGCTTCCCCATCCGCGTCTGTGATAAACCTTGTGAGAAGTTGGCCCTGAGCTCATTCACTCCCCTGAGCCTCACCCTGGATCCCTGGGAATCCCAGAGCAGAACTGCTCACTGGGAAGTGGCTGGGCTCTTGGCTTGTCATGACTTGGAAATGCTCCTGAGACCACATGACAACTCCATCAGGTACTGTCTCCGTTACTCCTTGGATAAAGGCAAAGACATCTTCACGTCTGGGAGGGAAACTCATGGGACCTGAAGCCACAGTCAATCACAGAGCTTTTGAGTTCTCTTTGCTTATTTTGCCTGGCAGGGTCCCACCCAGGCACACGCTACCTTCATCTTCATTTGGACCATTTGATACCGCTCCCTAGCCAGTCCCGGCCTCCTGCCAGCAACCACAAATCCCACATGTTCCTGGACGGTGTGGGGATTCAGTCTGACACCAGGTTCTGGAGCCAGGAATCTCCGAAGACCAAGAAGACGAAGAAGCTCCAGTCAATATGCTGTCTGTCTGCTCCAACACTGGACTGTCCCCTCTCCTGGAAGCCACATCCACACCAACTGTAGTGCTAGTGCCCCCTGATTTGGTAACTTGTGCTGCTCCTTCCCCTTTGGACCAGAACTCTGCTTTCTTTTGCTATTTTCCATTGCGAGACCCTGGGAGTATTGTCTGCCCTGTGCCCCAGCCCTGCAGGCGGGGCAGCCTCCCTGCCCCAGCCACCTGCTCACATATCTGCAGCTCTCTGCTCGGCCCCCTGTGCTGCACTGTGCCTGCCCACCTGTTAAGGAACCCTGGGGCACCTTTGGCCTACCTACCACCTGGTGCTTGTCTCTGGCTATTGTATTATACCTGCGTGACCTGCTTTTCTTCCCTCACCTTCAGGTGCATCTAGCACCTGCCCCACCTCAGTAGCAGTATCTGTTTCCATTTCTGGCTCTCTGTCTTCCCTGTGCCCACGGAAATTAACCCTTCTGGAGCCATGGATGCTGGCATTGAAATTTACATACAATGTCGCAGACATGTAGAAATATAACTTTATTTCCTACAATTGATCTCAAGTGTCCCATGAACTGCTATTTCCACTTTGAGGTAGAAAAAGATTTAGCATAGTTATTGTAGTTATAAATAGTCTCTGCCAGGTTAACTCAATATCTTTGGGGGCAAGTAGTCTTTCAAGCTTCTCTTTCTCTTTCCTTGGGCAGCATCTGGGTGTAGGACACATTTCAAAGTTGGCTGGTCTCCATGTTATCGTCTGGCTCACAAAGGCCTCACAGCCTCATCCCCTGGGTCTTTTGGTTATACCTGCTAGAACCCCCCTGCCCCCCCCAAAATGTGTGGGAGCCCCTCACTGATGCTGGCTCCTGCCCTCGCCTCATTTGTAACATTCATGGGTCCTCCTTGTCCCAACACAAAGTTCCTTATGGTCTCATCAACTCTCTTTGCCCATCCTTCTGCCTTGATGCAACAGGACAGATTTCTGGATCCCCTTCCTCCCCACCATTTATGGGCCATGGGAACCTGCACGGGACACGAGGGAAGCATCACCCACCATCTCTGCTCTGAGGCAGCCACACATGAACTGGGACCTCACCCTCTCTGCTTGTTGGGTCCCCTCAAGCTCTTGGAATTTCTAAATATCCTCCTCATGCTGAGAGTGAAATAGTCACTCTCCTGCTTCTCGATCTGTAGTTCAGGAGGAAGAAGGCAGAGCCCTGTGATGGGGCCTCCTGAGTTGAAAGTGGTCTTAGCTTTGACCAGGTCTGCAGGCAGTGTGTCTTCTGGGAGTCAGACTGGACTGGGGATCAGAAGCAAGGTTTCTGGCCTGCAGGGGCTCCAGCGCTTGGCTAATTACCAACCCAGAAACTTAGGTACAGGGATTTTTGTTTCATAAAATTGGAGTACAGTGTGAATCCTGGGTCTCAGGAAGATCTGTTTCTAGAACTGAGTCCTAAGAATGGGACCAGAAGATCAAAGAGCATGATTTGGGTCTATCAGTGACGCTCCCTAGATCTCAGCATCAAAACCAAGCTACATACATCCAACCATAGATTTACCTTTCATCTAACAGTTTACCTTCCATATAACACAGTTGAATAAACTGTGCTTCTTTTACCTTCTGACTTAACCCCTTTCTCTGCTCTCGCTAGGGTCTAGTCTAGATTGTATTTCCAGACATTGTTTTCTTTATGTCACCCTTTCTTTTATATATATATTGATTTCAGAGAGGAAGGAAGAGGGAGAGAGAGATAGAAACATCAATGATGAGAGAGAATCATTGATTGGCTGCCTCCTGCATGACCCACACTGGGGATCTAGTCCGCAACCCAAGTGTGTGCCTTGACAGGGAATCAAACTGTGACCTCCTGGTTCATAGGGTGACACTCAACCACTGAGCCACCGTGGCCGGGCTATGCCACCCTTTCTTGCTCAGAACCTGTAGGCATTTCTTGTTGTCTCAGATCAATCCACACTCCTTAGCCTACTATTCCACCCTTTTAGCAATTTCTTCCTCCATCTCCCAACTACTGCATTTCCCAAGACTTCCTGCCATGGTGCTCCTTTTTTTTCCATCAGGAAAGTCCGACCTTTCGCCCTCCTTTTGACAGTTAGCAAGTACCAATTTCTACCTCTGCTTTCAAACATAAAAAGTTACTAGTGCTTATTTTGTAATAGGCACATAGTCACAATGGAGGAAATAAAAATAAATGAATTTTAACTTTGACTTGCAAAAAGTTTCTTTTTATGGGAATTCTTGAAGCCTCCATTCCTATACTTTAAATTCCAAAGACCACATTTTCTTAATGTTTTGTCCTGAGCCTAGCCTTCCCAAATCAACTCCTTTCCGTACTTTCTTAGTACAGGTATTGATGACACTTTATGTTTGTGTAAAACTTTATGCTTTCAAAATGTTTTCAAATAATTTTTGACCTTCAACACAGCCTGTGAGATGCCAAGACAGCTAGTCTACCCCCAGTTTCACGTGTGAGGCAGTGATGCTCAGGTTTTGAGCGATGTGCCTGAGCTTGCACAACTGATAAGTAAGGACAAAGCCAGGGCTAGAACTCAGGCCTCTTGACTCTCCAGTGTCCTTTCTATCACACTACACCACAAATCAGGACTGTATTCAGCCAGCCATGTGGAACTGAAGGTTGGGTATGATGGCTTAACTAAATAGAGGTTTATTTTTCTCTGCATTGAGAAATTTGACAGGTTCCAGGCTCTTTCTATATTTCTGTCTGCCACGTGGTTTTCATCTTTGTGTCAGCAAGATGATTTCCATCTTGAAGTACCAGTTCCGCATTCCAGGAAGAAGAGCAAAGGGCAAAGGGCAAAAATTAAAAGAGGGAGGGGGAGACATCTGCAACAGTGTTAACAATAAAAACATTTAAATTGAGAAAAAAGCTGGGAAAAAAATTCAACCCTTCAGTCCAAAGGCCGATACTCTATCCACTGAGTTCAATTGGTTAGACTCTAACCGTTAGAGGGTCAACCCTTTACACCAAGGTTGTGGGTTAGAGCCCTGGTCAGGGTACATACAATAAAGGCATAAATAAGTGGAACAACAAATTAATGTCTCTCTCTCTCTCTCTCTCTCTCTCTCTCTCTCTCTCTTCCCTCCCTCCCTCTCTCTCTCATCAATAAAGTAGTAATATGCCAAGTGAAATAAGCCAGTCAGGAAAGACAAGTACCATATGATTTCACTTACATGGAATCTAATGAAGAAAGTAAACTAACAAAGTTTGTGACAGACTCATAGATACAAAGAACAGACTGACAGTTGTCAGAAGGGAGAGGGTGGGGGGCTGGGTGAGAAGGGTGAAGGGATTAAGCAAAGAAAAAGAAAAGAGAGACTCATGGACACAGACAACAGCATGGTGATTGCCAGAGGGAAGAGGAGTTGGGGGAGGAAAAAGAAGGTAAAGGGGGATAAATGGTGATGGAAAGAGACTTGACTTGGGGTGGTAAACACACAATACAATATACAGATGATGGATTATAGAATTATACACCTGAAACCTATATAATTTTATTAACCAATGTCACCCCAATAAATTAAATTTAAAAAACATTAAAAAAGTATTTGTTTAAGAAAAAAATCAAAATGGTACACATCAGTTATTTCTTTTTTAAAAAAAAATTGGTTCTAATTGATTTCAGAGATTAGAAGGGAGAGGGAGAGAGAGATAAAAACATCGATGAGCGAGAAACATCAATTTGCTGCCTTCTGCACAAGCCAGCATCCCAGAAACATGCCCCGACTGGGAATCAAACCAGGAATCGCCTGGTGCACGGAACAACATTCAACCAACTGAGCCACACTTGCCAGGCAGTTACTTCTCATTTAAGGAGGTTTCCTGAAAGCCCCACCCAGTGACTCTACTTGCATCTCATTGGCTGAACTATGTTACCTGGTCAACCCTAGCTGCAAGGGAATCTGGGAGGCTGGGCGTGTTAAGGTGGGCACATTGCCACCTCAACAAAGTCTGAGCTATTATAAGGAATGGATGGTTGATCGTGTTTGTTACAACTGCTTACCTCTCTAATCTGCCTCCTCTTATTTTATATTGCCACATAATAGTCCTGCTTCATCATTTCCTTGTCCTCTCTCACTCCAGTTCCCCACCCCACAAAGGGTTATAATATCCCAAGAGAGCCAGGCTACACAAACATTGCCTATTTCTCAGCAAAATTTCTATTTCCTCAGAGAATGTTAAAAGCAACAATCTAGGAAAGTAATAACAACTGTGTGAAAGCTATGTTCAATTTGGATTTTCTTCATATGTCCCATTTCAAACACATGGTCCTATTGTTTTCATAAACAATAATTCCCAACATTTCAGTATCCAAATTCCACCTCCTGGAAACCCGGAAAATAGTGCAAAATCCTTTCACCTGGCATGTGTTGATTTTAAGGTATTTCCAGGTCCTGGGGATACTGAGGTGAACTAGACAAGACCTGCCTTCCAGGTGCTCTCTGTCTGGGTGGGAAGACAGTCCAGTGCCCTGGACATGTAAGTGGAGATGGTTCTGTGAGTCCGAACTACAAGGTGTGCCTAGTTGGGGCTGGTTCCTGGCGTGTGGGGCTGCAGAGATGAGGGACATTGGGGTCTGCAGGAGGCCAGGAAGCATGGTGGGAAGGGGACTATTGATCAGGACAAGGTATGCCCAAAATATGGCATGAATTCTTCTCTCTCTCTCTTTTTCTGTAAACAGATACACAACTTAAAAACCCAAGTAAATGCTGGCCTCTTCAAAGCAGCCACCTAAGTTGACTTTAATCATGCAGCCTTTGTTCAAAGCATTCCTTTGCAAATGCAGTTTGTTCAAATGCAATTTCTTTTCTGGATTCCTTACAAGATATATAAAAACTAGGGGACCAGTGCACGATTTCATGCACCTTGAAAGGAACTGTGGGCCTTGAGGCTGCAGTGGGCACAGGGGTGGGTTTCGGCCTATCCTTCATGCCCCTGCCTAGCCCCTCCCTCCATGGCCCCTGGTTTCCTCTCTGCCAGCAGCCCTGCTCCCGCTGCCACCACTCCCACGCACTGACGGCACCGGCCCTGCTTGCACCCACTGATGGCACAAAGCAATTGGGGCTGGGGCCGGCGCCAGCAGCGGGTGCAAGTGGCGGCTGTTGCCCCTATCACCTCTCAGGAGCAGGAGGAAGTGGAGAAGCCCTCAGGGGCACCAGCAGGGGGTGCAAGTGGGGCCAGCACCTGCAGCAGGTACAAGTGCCAGGCAGGACCGTGGCACACTGGAGCAAAGAATTTTCAGTAACCACCAGAGGCTCACCCCGATGACAGTGATCGGTGCCCCACCTTGGTCTGGCATCCCCACTCACCTGATCCACCATCCCGCCATGGCTGACACCCACCATGTTCCATGCACACCCCCTGGTGGGCAGCACAAGTCATAGCAACCAGTTGTTCAGTTGTTCCACCCTTCAGTCTATTTGCATATTAGGGTTTTATATATATATAGATCCTTTGAATTTCCTCATTGAAAAATCCATGTCCTTTATTTTATTTTTTTTAAATATATTTTTATTGATTTCAGAGAGGAAGGGAGAGAGAGATGGAAATATCAATGATAAGAGAATCATTGAGGTACTGGGGATCAAGCCCAAAACCTGGACATGTGCCCTTGACCAGAATCGAACCAGGGACCCTTCAGTCTGCAAGCTGACGCTCAATCCACTGAGCCAAACTGGCTAGGGCAAAAAACCCATGTCCTTTAGAATGGGTTTTATTTCTGAACATATGGAGGCAATCTGTGGATTAGAATAAAGCAGGAGGGCAGCATTGCTGAGAGCTCACCAGAGCTTTCCCTTAAGCAAGTTCACCTGCTGAGTTCCCGGCTCCTTAGAGTGCATATGGAAAGTCTACAGGAAAACAGCTAAGAATTTAAAAAGGAGTCAAAATTTGAGGAGGCCTTTATTTAGGTCCAGGACAATAATGTGTTTACAGATTCAATCACTTTCTGTCTTCTCAACTCTCAGATAAGTGGTTACTTTTTCACCTGTGGTGGGTACTTGCTCCTGACAGGCTGTTAAACCTTCAGCATGCTATCAGCACAAAGAACTATTCACTTATCTGCTTAGGGAACGTGGACCTGGAATGATTAATCCGATAAAGCTGGCCCCTTTAAGCTTCTGATCTTGTCTGATAAACTCCTTGCTCTAATGACATTGAATAATGAGTTGAAATGTAGCCAATACATCATGAAAGTTATTATTCTTCCCATGGGCTTCTAGAATTCTCATCAACTCTACTTTTACCTTTATCCCATCTTCTGACCTCTTCCCATTTTCTCTCTTCTCTGTTTCATGTTTTCTCCCCCCTCCTCCCCCGCAGCTGGATCTCGGGACAGTGGTTTGATTCATGTTTGCTAAGCAGTTTCCGTTTTAATCCAGTTATAGCTTAGTGTCCACATTGGCTCAAACTGGATACTGGAAGGACTTTTTTTTCTTTGACCACCTAAGGTCTGGGCTCTGCTCACTTAGTCACCAGCACCTGCGTGTGCAAAGCCACCCTGTATTGCATCAGCCAGGAGCTCTCCAGCGAGGGCTCCTGAGGACATACAGAGACTTATTTCTCTGGCACAATTCCCTCACAGGAGGCGCTGGGCACATATGGAGCGAGATGCAAACCCGCCTCCAGCAAAAACAGTCCTTAAACAGGGGGTGAGGTCAGCCTGGGCAGAAAGAAAACACTCTGAAGGAAGGGGTGGGTGGGGCAGGCACCCCACCCACCTCTTTGCATTTCCCTAAAATGCTGGGGAGCTGGAGGGAGTCCCATGTGACCTTATAAATCAGGAAAAGACAACAGATCATCAGGAAGCAGCACCGGGAGCCGCAGGCTAGGACTCCAGGGTCCTCCAGAGTCCTGACCTTTTGGCCAGGGTCATGAGATTTTTAATCGGCCACCTTGGCTCCAGAGCTATTGTGTGGTCCTCAGTCCTGAGGAGGCGGGGCAGGGCTCAATTCCTAGGAGGTCTGCCTGACAGAAGTTTGCTGTGAGTCCTGAATGAAAAGTCTGTGGCCCTCACAGCCAGCTCTTGGGCGCACTGAGTATATAAAGTAGAAGTAGCCAGAAGTCCTTGGAGGGGTCATAAGCCGCTAGCTAGCTCTTCCTTTTCTCCCAGACACGGAGTGCCCTCCACCTCACCTAACTTCAGGCAAATATCGGGGGAACCAAACAGACGGCTATTAAGTAGAACCCAGGGCTTTCCAATTTCAGCTTAGGTCTCCATCACATGTCAGATCTGTGGACCTGTTGTGCCCCACCATCCCCACCTCCAGAAGGTTGCGGCCATGAAAACCTTACATTTTAACTTTCTGTTACACCTTTAACATTTCTCCGGACCAACCCCAATCTGTGTTTTTAGCAGGTTTTAAAATGTTTATCCTGAAACACAAAGGGTTAAAGAATAGACCAAGGGAGTTTAAGGATTAAAGTTAGGCCCTAATTCCCGTTCCCTCCCTCCCACACTGGACAGATTTTTCACTCAATTCTTTGATCACTGTATTTTCCCCGGACCCCCAACATTTTGGCGTGGGCTGTGGAAAGCAGCCCCTGGCATTGAAGTTCAGACAGGCTCTCTTTTCAGCTGGCACCACCCGGATTTAGGATTTGAGGAGTACACTGCAGAAGTCACCTCTTTAAAAAAATGGTCATTAGAGGGCCTCAGGAGATTGATGGCTTGGGGCCACAGGGTGACTACAAAAGAGGAGGTTGTTGAGTTTCTCACAGCATTTGCAGCCTCAGATTAGATTAGGTGGTTGCTCTACTAACACTTTACTGGAACTATTATTAGCCTAAATAAAGAAAATAATTTGCTTTTGGATGTCAGGAAAAAGTAAAGAAGTTTTTAGTCTACTTGTTTTCTAACACATTTTAAAGATCAGTGGGTAGTAAAATGTCATTGTATTGAAAATATAAGCACTGAATTAATTATTCCAGAAATAAGATAAACAAAAGGCTAACATTTAGTTTATATTTTTAGTGGGAAGTAAGCAATTTCTTATAAAATAAACTAGGAAAATTTTTTGCCTAATTGCTCCCTAAATATATTTTTTGTTTCTCTTGCACCCAAGAATCCTGTTTCCACAACAAGGCTGTACAGCCAGCCCGCTGCATCTGTGGATTCAACCAACCACAGATGGAAAAACACTCGGGGGAAAAAAATCCCAGAAAGTTCCAAAAGAAAAACTTGAATTTGTACGCACCAAGCTCTACACTGATTCCCAGGGAGTAAAGGGATGTGCAGGCAGACCCTGTGGTAGCCTCTACCCAAATATAAGTTATATGCAAATGTTATGACATTTTAGTTTATTTAAAAAATTATTTATTGATTTGAGAGAGAGAGAGGAATGGAGAGAGAGAGATAAACATCAATTTGTTGCTCCACCCACTCACGCATTCTTGTATGCGCTCTGACTGGGGATCGAACCTGCAACCTTGGAGTATTAGGAGGATGCTCTATGGTAACCAACTGAGCCACTGGCCAGGGCTAATACTATGCCATCCTATATAATAAAAAAGTAATATGCAAATCAACTGAACAGTGGAATGACCAGTTGCTATGACGCGCACTGACCACCAGGGGGCAGATGCTCAATGCAGGAGCTGCCCCCTGGTGGTCAGTGCACTTCCACAGGGGGAACACCACTCAGTCAGAAGCCGGCTCACAGCTGGCCAGTGCAGTGGTGGTAGCGGGAGCCTCTCCCACCTCCATGGCAGCGCTAAGGACGTCCGACTGACAGCTTAGGCCTGCTCCCCAAGCCATCAGTTGGACATCCCCCAATAGCTCCTGGGCAGCCAGAGGGATGTCTAACTGCCAGTTTAGGCCCGATCCCCCGGGGAGTGGGCCTAAACTGGCAGGTGGACATCCCTTGAGGGGTCCCGGACTGCGAGAGAGCAGAGGCCAGGTTGAGGGACTCTCTTGAGTGCACGAATTTTCGTGCACTGGGTCTCTAGTTTTATATAAGGGACTTAAGCATCCAACGGTTTTGGTATCTACTGGGGTCCTGTAACCAATTCCTCCAGGATACAGAGGGATGACTCTATGTCCACATCCACGGAGAGCTTTACAATGCAGATTCCTGGCCCACAAACAGCTGGTTTCCAAAGTGTCAGTCTGAGACAGGGAAAAACAGGTTTATTGGTATCAAGCTGCCTGAGGCCAGAGCAGCACCATTCGGCTCCATGGGCCTTTCTGGTGGCTCTGCTCCACTATTGAATTACCTCTAGGTTTCACCGTTCTCCTCAAACACCTAACCAGCAGCCAGAAAAATCTGACCAGGCATTGGGGTTAGAATAAACTAAAGTTGATGCTTTAGAATGTTTCGAAAACCTTTAAAAGCAAGTTGGGCAAGGTCCCCGGGAAACAGAACAGGCAGAGGCCGTTTCTGGGGAGTCCAGTTCCAAGGTCCTGGCTCTGGGCCAGACCACGCCAGTGCTGCCTGTGAAGACATTTACTCCCTCGACCCCAGGATTCTAGAACTGAAGACTAAAACGTTAGACTTAGAGGTTCCACCCATCGAGAGTCTCCTGTGCAAGCGAAAAGCTCCCCTACAACCTCAACGATGACCTCGGCCCGAGACGGTGTGCAGCAGGGGTCAGCGCTCTGTTTACTAAGCAGTTTACAGGAAGTTCTGTTCCTTAATTATACTGTCATTTTGCCAACAGGAGAGTTAGAAGTACTTGGATGCAAACTCAATTTGGGAAAAAAAATAAGAAATTATTAAAACCGTAACAGACTTAATGCTTTTCTGTTTTATCTCCATCTGTGATATTCAACTTCAGTGTATAGCGTCATCATCTTTAATATATTGTGCTTTAACATTACATTAAATTCAAGTGTTACCTGGTACACTTGCCCACAAGTCAATACCTGATGCCCTTTCCAGAACGCGATTAGTGTTCATCAGAGACCGACTGACTGGCACATACTATATGTGCAGGGATAACTAATGGTTTGTGGAAAAACAAAGATTCCTGCTCTCAAGAAGCTTTTAAGTTATGGGCCTGAGAGGCTCTAAATCAAACTTGAAGTAACATCCCAAAAGCTCTCATTTCTCGAGGTGGTGAACACACATACAATATACAGATGATGTATTATAGAATTGTACACCTGAAACCTATATAATTTTATTAACTAACTAGAGGCTCAGTGCATGCAATTTGTGCACAGAGGGAGGGGGTGGGTCCTGTGCTGCTTATCTTCTGTCTCCTGGATTCGCTCTCCAGTTCCCCCTTCTCCTGCTGAGTCCCCAAAGGCTGCCCTGTATGGATGACATGCAGGGGCTCCCACGCCCCTGGCTGTTGATTGGGTTTGCACAATGGGGAGCATGGCTGTGCTGGAAGGGGGGAAGCAAGGAAGGAATGAGGTCAGGCTGGAATCACTGAGGGCTGGCTGCCCTGGAGTAAGGGTCAGGATACCTATAAAGCAGTTCTCTGCCTGCAGTTCCAGCAATGTGCCCTGGAGTCCCTCCTCAGGCCTGGAGCTGCCCCGCAGTGTTCCAGGCTCGGGGGCGGGGGGCACTACGCCTGTGCTTCCCTAGCCTGTGCTTCCCTAGCCTCTTGTCTTGGGTCATTTATTAAACATTCTTCAAGTCACCACCCCCCTTCCCTCCAGAGCTGACTGGCATTTCTACCGTGACTTTGGTGTTATTTAATTAAATCCTCAAAACAACACAATGAAGTAATATTATTAGCTTCATTTTACAGACTCTGTAACTGAGTCTCAGAGGGACTAGGGTATTTCCCCAAGACCTGGACACGCAGGATTTCCAACCCATTTCTGAACCTCTGATGGAGAGTCTGGTGGAGAGCAAGCTAGAGCAAGAGAGAGAGAGGAGGGGAGGGGCGCTGCCCAGCTAATAAAACAGTAATGCCTATTGGGAGGCTCTTCCCCCTGTTCCTGTCCGGGGAAACTCCAGGATGAACACAACTGACAGCCACTGACTTTAAAAATGACTCAACTCCAACAGTCACTGAGAAGTAATGTTTCAGTCAGCCCAGCTGGCTAATGGCAGTAATGAGACCAAGATCTGACTTTCAGTCCCTCCTTCCTAGTAAATTAAATGTGGCAACAAAGTGTTTCATAGGCCCTCACCTTCAGATGCCCTTGACAGACTCAACCACATATCACAGCAGCACAGGTTCCCGGTGACCCTGCCCTCCTGGCCTCACCCTGTGGGACAGCCCGAAAGCACTCAGGGCAGCGAGGGAAGTGGAGCTGCAGCAGGACCACACAGTAGACCTGTGGGAGACGGGAGGATGCTCCCCTCACTTCTAGCCTGGGTCTGAGACAGGCACCTGGCTCACCTGCTCCACCCCTGCCTCTCCAGAAACCAGTTGCTCTAAGCTGCCAGAAGATTTGTCTCTGGGGAAAGGGAACATTGGAAATCCACATCCCAGAGTGAGCTCCCTCGAACCCCTATTCATCCTTTATTGACTCTGCCAATTAATTGACAAGATGTTTATTGAGCATCTATTATTTTTAAGAGCAAGGCTGGGTTTCCCATGTCAGTCTCCTGCCTCCTGGCAATTTTCCTTGGGTTGCCCAAAGCACTTCTGCCTTCTTCCTTGTTCCTCCTCTCAAAAATGACCGCTTTCCTCCTTCCTACTCCTTAGCAGGGAAAACTTCCATCCTTTGAATCTTGAAGATCTTAGCCAAGTATGAGAAAAAAATTTCCTGGTTATTAAACCAACTGGGTGCGGGGAGATAGAAGATAAATGGGGGATAAATGGTGATGGAAGGAGACTTGTCTTGGGTGGTGAACACACATAGAGTATACAGATGATGTATTATAGAATTGTACACCTGAAACCTATATAATTTTATTAACTAACTAGCACGGGGGAGGGGGTTCCCCTCAGCCCGGCCTGCACCCTCTTGCAATCCAGGACTGCTGGCTCCTAACCCCTCACCTGCCTGCCTCATCACCCCTAACCACTCGCTTGCCTGCCTGGTCGCCCCTAACTATTCGCCTGTCTGCCTCATCGCCCCTAACTGCCTCTGCCGCAGCCCCCGCTGCCACGGCTTGGTCCAGAAGGACGTCTGAAATGACGTCCAGAAGGTCATTTGGCTGTCCGATCTAATTAGCATATTACGCTTTTATTATTATAGATGTCACCCCCAAAAATTCACTAAATAAATAAATAATCAACTGGGTGGATGGACAAGTCTCCTTAACCCTCCCTTGGTCCTTTAACCAACTGGATCTCTAACTGGGGAATTTTATAAAGTGTGGGGGAATGTTTAGGCTGCTCCTATGTCCACCCACGGGATCGTTTGTGTCCTCTATCTATGCTGAAGGAGAAATGGAAAAGGAGAACCTTGCAGTACTCTCCCACACCCCCAGCTTAATCACTCACCAGCTTGTCTGGTCTGTTAAGAGGCAAACAGATCTTCCTCTCATCCCTGTCTTCACTCTGTCCCTTCCTGGACCCTGAAGCTCTGGGTGTCCCTTCCAATTCTCTTTTCCCAGTGCAAGGAGGAGGCGCTGGTTGGGCATGAGAGGAAGTCCCCAACTCTGAGTCCGGGTCCTCTCTCCTATTCCTTTGGAGGAAGCAGCCTCCTCACTGGAGCCCATGGAATTCACTCCTGAAGAATCCAGAAGTGGCTCTGAGCCGACACTGGCTCCAGTCAGTGCCTCCATGGCTGCCTCTCCCTGCCTTGCAAGCTTAAGCTATGGGAGAGCAGAAAGTAGGAGCCGTACAGGGGACTCAGGATGGGAGGGACAGGAAGGGCGAGATAGTGGAGCCACATAGAGAAGAATGGAGAGACTCTACCTGCCCTTGCGCTCTCCAAGACTTCCTGTTCGCTTCCACCCCTTTCCCCTGTGAACGAGTTTCAGTTCTTTTCAGATCCTTGGCCTGCAATGAGGGACTTGCTCTCACAAATCTGGGCCGGCAGGCTGGGATGGGAAAAAAAGCTGATAATATTCCAGTAACATCTGGTTCCATTACATATTTTTGGACAAATCTGTAGGGAACATTAGAAACTAATAAAATGGGTCAAGTATTAATTATATAAAAATACATATTAAAACACAAAAATTGGGGTAATTAACTTCCTCTTGTTCATTACAGGGGACAAAAGTAGGATCTACACAAATACAAAACAACAAACTTTGGAAGAAGCTGAATGTCCAGTATTCAGTCTGACTTGTTTGATGGCCTCTGAACAAATCTGCATCCTGAACTGCCATTTCCACCCGTTTCCAGGAGAGCAGAGCGTGCTGAGGTGAGATCCACCTGAGCTTGGGAAGACCGGGTATTCTGCAGCTGCTGAAGGCCAGGCCAGTTTCCTATCTACCTCTCTGTGTTCCTTCAGATCACCAGGAGGCTGTGGGTCTACTGCACCTGGAAAAGCCTGCTCCCCGCAAGTCTGAAACTTAGAGAAAGAGCTGTGGTCATGGTTCCCTGATCTCCCATGTGGGGGGTGAGAGAGCCTACCCCAGTGTAGATGAAATACCTCGAACAAAGCAAAAATTTAAAGATCCCAAACAAATTTTTAAAAACAAAACATCAGCTTATCATCATTGGTTTTCTCTGTAGGAACACAGATAACTGCTTTCTTTGGTGAATTTACATGTTATTTGGTATGTAGGTAACAGCCCCAAACAGGTTGTGCTTGGCAAAGGGATAAAGGGGGGTGATTACAATCCTCACAAGTCCCCTGCCTCAGTGTGCTCACTGGTGTGGACTCAGGGCCTCCCCCAGGCCTGGCCAGGCGGGACAGCGTGTATCATGGGGGCACTTGACTTTCCTTTCCCATGGCCGGTTTGCACAGGTCACTTTGAGAGCCTAAAACAGGAAATTTGTTAAAGAGTTAACAATGGTTATCTCTGGGTGGAGTTTTAAGTGACTTTTTTTTTCTGCTTTAAACATTCCTGTATATTCCCTAGTGGGCCTTCATAGCTTTTGTTGTGGGTTGTTTTTTGTTTTGTTTTGTTATTTGTGTTTTTTTTTCCCTGTGGGTTTTTTTTCCCCTGCTTTGTTTTAAAAGAAAGAAAGCAAGCAAGCTTGGAGCATCTCTCACTTCCTCCTTATCATTTGTTATATTGCCTTCTTCTACCCCAGGAAGCTTCCCACAATCCGTAGCACCCATTCTTTCTTGATGGGGCAGTACCTAGCTCCCCATTTGTAAGTGGAACTCAGAACTTTTCTCTCAATACATGTTTGGTCCCCTCGCTTCTATTAAACTCTAAATGCCTGGTAGGCAAGGATCCTGAAACAGTGGGAAGCCCCTCCAGCTCCTAAATATGCACAAAACCTTTTTAAAATGATACTTCGATTTTGATTTTAAGCATTTGCAATAGCGATAGCAGCAAGCATTAATGGAGTATTTGCTTCCTGTCAGAATCTGTCTAGTTACATCATAAGCATTAGCATATAATCCTCACAGAACTCTAGGGACGGGGCACCAACATTCTCCCCATTCTGAGAAAACCAAGGCCTGGGAAATGTAGTAATTTGCCCAAGGTTACCTAGTTGGTGAGTGGTACAGCCAGAGTTTGAATCCAGGCAATCTGACTCCAAAGACCATGTTCTACGTGTGGAAAATGTAGATCAGCTTAACTTACTTGAGGCTCCTACTGCTGCTATGCATGGTAGGGACAAAGGCAAGGAAAGACCACTTGAGCCATAAATCCTCCCAGTGGCTAAATAACACAGGACTAAAGTGGGTAACCTAGGCGACCGGTCCAGAGCGTATCATTTGCAGAGGCAGGAGGACTTTTGCATTCTGCAATGTTTCTTGATACTCATTAACTAGAAATTAAGCAGGCGCAGTGGGATGCTGACTTTTTCAGAGGAGGAAACAGAACCACAGGAGTGTTCGAGGAGGGAGGCACTGAGGGAAGTTGGGGTTCAGGATTGCCTTAGAGCAGATACAAATCACGGTGGGGGTGGATCTGATCAATTTCCCACTAAAGACAGCTGGAATAAACAAATCCTCCAACAACATGCCATTTGGTGACTGTTTCCCTTGCTGTGTTGGGTGCGGAAGCAACTAGAGGCTGCAAGCGGTTGGAAGAGAACTTCAGCGTTTGATCCCTAATGGCAGTGCTAATGGGAACTGTCATGGTGTTTCACATCAGGGCATTTTCTCAAAGCATTCCCTAGTTAGCAGACTGACTGGGGAATTATCTAGCTGCCCTGAAGGCTCTGCAGTGTCTTGGGCTTTGTGAGGGAGGTCCCTTTCCTGGCTTTGATCAGTTGATAATAGTTCAGCTCTCAGTAGAACTGTTCACAGTGAAGACAGGAGATAAGACTCTGCAGAACCATGATTTCGGATTCTTAGCTAAATGTGAAGACACAGACTGGGAAAACCTTGCAAAGGGGCTCTGCTTTTCTGAGTGAGTCATCAGCTGCTTTTAAGAACCTTTTTAACATTTTTTTGGTGACAGCTGCTCACACCAAGCATAGTTTATCATAACTATTCACCTCAGTTGGAGCACAAGGAGTATATAGAAGAAACTTTGATAAATGCACCATGAAGTGATTTCCTAGGTGTCCAGATCCATGAGAATATCCTGCAGCCACTGAGAAAAAATAGTATTTGCAAAGGCAAGTATGGTCAGTATATATTCTTTCCCCCCAATATCAATTTAAAAACTTTTCTGTTGAATCCTATATAATAAAAGCCTAATATGCAAATTGTCCCCCTCAGGAGTTCGACTGCTCGCTATGACGTGTGCTGACCACCAGGGGGCAGAGTGGAACATGGCGAGCTTCTGCAACGCAGTGCTGGTAGGTGGGCCCCAATGAGAGCAGGACTGCAGCAGGATGGTGGAGCAGGTGAGGGGCGACAGGCAGGTGCAAGTGGGGGCCGATCGCCCTGCCGATCGTCCTACATATGGTGACCAGCGGTGGTGGTGGGGGTGGGGCCACAGCCCGGCTCCCAGGCGCTGTGGGAGCCAGGCAGGGGCCCTGGCTCCAACTGATCACCCCATAGGCGGGATGGTGGAGCAAGTGAGGGGGCAGCTCCAGGCCACAGTGGGGTGCCAGGCGGGGCTGCGGGGCTGCGGGGCTGCGAGGCTGGGGTTGCGAGCTGGGGCCCGATCCCCGCAGGCCACCCCAAGGGACCCCACCCATACACAGATTCATGCACCGGGCCTCTAGTTGGGTTATAATATTCTTCTTTGAAAATATTCCTGGATTTATCCTTGGCAAGGATTTAAGAACTTGAAAACAATCGCAAGAAGAGATCCTTGCCCAGGGATCTTAGATTTTCAGTTCAACCCCCAAACATCTTTCTTGGCCTCATTACCTAGTGGCCAGGTGACTGAGGGCTAGTTACTGAACCTCTCTAAGGCTCATTGTTCTCACTGTAAATAGTAATATCAATCAGAGTTGTGAGAATCAGATGAGATCATACTTGTACATTTCTTCACAAGCATCAGGTACTAGCGCATGGTGAGGACCTTCACACAGGGACTAGCGCATGATGAGCACCAAATAAAAGTTAGTTCTTCTTGTTGCTATTATCAGTTATTGAGAGGTAATTATGTGTCAGACACTATGCCAGAGGCTGGAAATCGGTAAGAGTATAATGAGGTCCTTCCCTTTGAGAAACAGTCCTACACAGTGATTTGCAAGTCTGGTTCCCAAAGCAGCATCAACGGGGACTTGTTGAACAGCAAATTCTCAAGTCCCACCTCAGACCTTCCGAATCAGAACTCCGGGGGCAGAGCCCAGCCACCTGCCGTTCACAGGCCCCCAGGTGACTCTGGTGCCAGTGAAGGTTGAGAACCAGGACCAAACAGCTGGTAAGTGTTTTGTAATGATTCTAAATTTCAGTGAATTTAGTTTTATGTGCTGAGAGACTCCTGAGTTTCTGAATACATCACGTGTGAATAATCCACGTGCCAACAATTGCCCATATACAATTTTTGTAACTATCATAAATGCATTTTAAGGACATTTACGCCAACTCTGAGTTTTCCTTCTGTAAATCAGAAACAATATATCAATTACTTCGGGAGAACGAAGCCGTGGTGGGTAAGAAGAGAGGACGATGGCCAATGAGCACTCTCAGGCCTAACAACAACTGCGGTGGACGGAGGAAGGCAGCGCAGTTTTCAGCACCTGGCTTCTCCGGTGTGGGTGGTCCGCACTTCAGTTTAGATCTGCGTGCTGTTCAGGATTTTCTCATCATGCCTGCTCTTTTGTTTTTCTCTTTAGAGTTTCGATCAATCAGTTTATAATTTGTAGCTGCTGTAGCAAATTGAACTGAGAGCCATAAAAACAGGTTGCTATTGAAAAACTCCTTTGGGATCACAAACATCACTCAAGGTTTTCCACGTCCTCTTTGAAAATGAAGTAGGTAATGCTGCAATGTGAGTTTGACGATGTGAGGTTTTTCAGCAACATGATCATGTTGAAGCAGAATAAAACATGCATTATCAGTACTTTTAAAGAATGTGAACAAAAATTGTTTCTTTACATAACGGCACTCCAACTCCAGGCTGTCTGTGTAGCCCAAAGATAAGGGAATGAAATGAACGGCCAACCTCGGGCTGCTGCACTCCTTGGGCAGAAATGGCCTTGGCATGGGTTCTCTTCTCCTTTTTTAAAAGAAACTTAAAGACCATTTTCAGGGAGCCTCCTTCTGAGGCAACAGCTCTCACAGAAACATGACAATTCAGTAGTTGTGGAGAGCCAGAAGATGAACACACCTCCTAAACGTCTACAATTTGCTCAGATCTGTGCAGTTGTGAATCAAATTAGGTAAACACTAGAGACAGAAATATGTTTGAGAAAGTGTTTTACTGCCTAAACTGTGAGAAATTGCAGGCAAGACTGAGAATTATCTTAAGATATAACAGTCCCGACCAGATGCAGTGTGATCTGAGTTAGCAAAGAGAGCAACTGTGGTGGAGCCAGGGGAAGAAAGAAGAAAACCTGGACAAGGTCAAAGCAACGGCATTTATTTATTTTCTTTTGTGCAAATAGGCTAAGGGTTTCACTTGTATGTTGATAGAGGGTTGAGAATTAAGCCATAGCTCATATATTCTCTGTTATTAAATCTATATTTATCTTCCAGCCCAATCGATCATGTAGGTACGATTGTTACCTTGCAACGAATGTCTTGTGTTGTCCTTGGAAGAAGTAACAGTAGAGCATAGGTGAACACCTCATGTTTCCTAGTTATACCCGGGTGGGAGTCCTACCTCTACCACTTGGTATTTATGAGATATTGGGCAAATTGCTGAGATATTTCTTCATTTGTAAAATGGGATAGTCATTATGATGACTGAATGAGATACTGAAGATAAGGTGCTGAATACGAATAAGTACATGGCATGTGTCCAAGAAATAGGCACTGTGGCAGCCCCCCTCCGAGACGGCCCCCAGATCCCGCCTGCCGGTGCTCAGCCCTGTGTTCTTCCCCCCACAGTCAATGCAGCTGACCTGTCACACCAGCAAGACACTGCAGAAATAATGTGTGCCTTCTGCGACTGGGTCATAGGAGACATCGTAGCTCTCACCTTGTCCTCTCTTGGATCACTCATTCTGAGGGAAGCCCACTGCATATGGTGGGGACACACAAACAGCCTTATGGAGAGGTCCCCGTGGTAAGAAATTGAGGCCTCCTGCCAACAACCAGCGCGATTCTGCCAGGCGGGCAAGTGAGCGAGCCACCTTTGTGATGGATCTTCCAGCCCCAGTCCAGCCCTCACATGAGTGCAGCCCGAGTGAACATCTTGACTGCAACCTCATGAGAGACTCTGAACTAGAACCTTCCACACAAGTTGCTCCTGATTTCCCCACCCACCGAAACGACGTGAGGTACAGGCTGTTTATTATTGAAAGCCGCTAGGTTTCGGGGTAATGATGACCTACACGATCCAGGTTCATTTCCTTTTCCATGCCCTAATGGCAAAATTCCTCATCTTCTCCCGAGAGCGTGTCTCTGCAAACTCCTGTCAGTCTCCTGGACCCAACCTTGGCTGGGTTCAGAGGCAAAGCAAGAAGAGTTTGGCTGGTCTTGAGCTGCTTCCAAAAGCGAAAATAAAAAATGAAATAATCTGAATTTAAAAAATAAAAATGCGACTGAGTAGCAGTGTTCTTGAAGCAGTGCAGTCAGCAGCCAGGACAACCTGGAGAGGGGCAGTGGAAGGAAGCACCTGTGTGCTGTTCAAACTTCCTTTTGCTCACTGGTCTACTGAGGTAAAGCACTATCTATGACATCACACACACACACACACACACACACACACACACTGAATTAGCTCCCATACCTTTGCATTTTGGTTTCCGGTCTGTCCTCACACTCAGCAAGTAAAGGGGAATATTCAGTCAGATTTGACAGACCACCAGAAAGAAGAACAATTGTTCTTCAGTAGACTTTCAAGGAACTGACTCGCAGTTTCTCCAAAAGCTATTTCTGGAGAGCCACTGTTTGTAAAGTCTTGTAGCTGAATTAAAAAACCTAACCAAAGTCTGTCAATCCTCGCTGCACCGGAACTCTGCACTTCTCAAGTAAGTACTAATGAGAAGGTAAACTATCCTTCCACATTCAGCTTTGAAAAGCTTTACAGAAGTAATGCATTAGACTCCAGTTTAAAAAAGAATGTATATCACTACTAACAATGGCTTGAACCTGAATAACTTTTGCCTAAACTATTAAATAATTGAGGTAAAAATGTTTTGATAATTGCGCAAAGTGGTTTACAAAACTAAAGCTCAGAGTAGACATTGTCCAGATCGCCTCTTTAGTAGCGAGCGTTCCAGGGACACGTTAGGGCAGAGAACCAGGAAGCACCTCGGAGACAGCACCTGTCCTGCTTCCTGAAGGATGCTGTCCCGGTGCCCAGGCTTCCAGGAGGACAGACTTCCTTGTCTGCACATCATATCAGTAAGGGGCTCCTCCCGCTAGGTGGAGTCTGTCAGGTTGAACTGTAAAACAGTAGAATTCTAGAAAGTGTTCAAGGATGTTTAAGCCATAGAGCAGTAGAAATAGCAGAAAAGAATAAATGCATTTTGGTAGGAATTTGTAACAAGAGCAGCAAAGATCAAATGCCACAGCTAGACACTGAAGCACTTGCAGAAACAGAGTATGGATCAAGGCAGAAAATAGAGACTGGGATGGAGACTTATAATAAAGCTGTATTAAAACAGAAGTAGGAACAGAGAAAATTAGACCAATCGTATATAATAAAAGACTAATATGCAAATCGTCCCCTTGGGAGTTCGACCACTCACTATGACATGTGTTGATCACCAGGGGGTGGCGTGGAACGAAGGAAGGCCCCAGCTGACAGCGGGCAGCCAGGGAAAGGAAGGCCCCAATCAGCCCTGATCGCCGGTCAGGCCTAGGGACCCTACCTGTGCACAAATTACGTGCACTGAGCCCCTAGTAAAATAAATAGAGAATCTCAAATGGACCTTGTTTAAATGATAAATTAGTTAGTACATGGCAAGATGGCATTAGAACACCCTGGTTAGAAACTGATGGGATAACAAGCCACATGTTAAATCTCTAACAAGCAGTTTATATTTATCTGATCAGAACATTTAGTTCATTTATTAGACAACATCCACTCTTTTTTGGTGCCTGGTGCTACATTGGGCATGAAAATTGCAAACCTGAATAAGGCAGTTTCCTGGAGCTCATGTTCTGGTGGGAGATAAAACATGAGCAAAAAGCCCTAGCTGGGTAGCTCCATTTGTCAGAGTATTGTCCCAATATGTCAAGGTTGCATGTTTGATCTCTGATCAGGGCACATACAAGAAACAACCAATGAATGCATCAAGTGAAAAGCAAATCTCTCTCTCTCTCTCTCGATTCATTATAATGCGGTGTGGTAAGTGCAGTTGAGTTATTTATAAAGTGCTGTGGGGCTATAAGAGCAGAGTAGCAAACTGGCCTGGCAAGTTCAGAAGAGGTTTTTATTGGAGTTAGAAAATGTTTAGGCCAAATCACACAGCTTGGTCTGCAATAACGGAGGAGAGACCAACCTGTCCACATTGGTGTCCTGCCATAAACATGGTCACAGGTCTGCAAGAAGGCACGATGGACAGGAATACAGCAAGAAGTGCTGCTACCCTAAATGAGAGTGTCTTGGGGGCCAAGGAAAGCAGTGTAACTGACTATCAAAAACGCTGCTGCTCCATAATAGAAGATGAGACCTAAGAACTACCTCTTACCAAGTCTTCAAGGACAATAATCCTTAAGTAATCCAAAATAATCTAGAGAAGGGGAAAGGTGAGAATGCTCCCTACTAACTGGATAAATCCAGTATAACCTTAATGACAATATCAAACATGGACAGTATAAATAATAAAATTATGAGTCAGTATAGATATTGAACACAGAGACAAAATAAAATATTAGCAAACAATTTCAAAAATGTATTTTAAAAAAGCTATCATGACCAAGTAGGAAGTGCAATTATGGCTTCACATTAAAAAATGTGCATGAAATTCACCTCATTAAGAGATAAAGGGGCGAGGGGGAGCTTGGTTCATTAAGATGCAGCAAACAGATCTTACTCAACATCTATTTCACCATAAAAACTGTTAGCAAACAAATAGGAATGTGTGAAATATTTATTATTTTTATATAGGGCATCTATCAAAAATCTAGGCAAATATTTTACTTAAAGATAAAATATTAGAGGCTTTCCCTTTAAAGAAACAGAGTAAAGATACCTGCTATTGCTGTTTCTACTAGTATTCAAAATAATATTAGTGATGTAGTCAGCAGAATAACACAAAGTAGATGAAAAAGAGATGCATGGATAATAAAGGAAGAAAAATCTGTCATTACTCACAGAAAATGATAGCCTAAATTTAAAATGCACCCTCCCAAAAAACAACAACAACACAGTATTCATAAACTATTAAGCTGAGTAAGAGGGTTCTGCAAGTTTGCTGGCTAAAACTCAATTTATAAAACCCATAACATTTCCAAATACCAACAACAAACAACTAATGTAGGTCACACACACAAAAAAACCCCACACACAATAAGAAAATTTCTGACACCTAGAAATAATTCTAACAAAAGATATGTACAATATTTGTTTCTTTGATTACAGTATTACATATGTGTCCTTATTCCCCCATTGCTCCTCCACCCCCCTGCTCGTGGCCTTACCCCCTAGTGTCTGTGTCCATTGGTTATGCTTATATGCATGCATACAAGTCCTTTGGTTGATCTCTCTGCTTTCCCCCCAACCTCTCCTACCTTCCCTCTGAGGTTTGACGGTCTGATCGATGCTTCTCTGTCTCTGGATCTGTTTCTGTTCATCATTTATGTTGTTCATTATATTTCACAAATGAGTGAGATCATGTGATATTTATCTTTCTCCGACTGACTTATTTCGCTTAGCATAATGTTCTCCAGGTCCATCCATGCTGTTGCAAATGGTAGGAGTTCCTTTCTTTTTGCAGCAGTGTAATATTCCATTGTGCAGATGTATCACAGGTTTTTAATCCACTCATCTGCTGATGGGCACTTAGGCTGGTTCCAAATCTTAGCAATTGTACAATATTTTTTTCTTAAAAAATACATTTTTAAATTCATTTCAGAGAAGAAGGAAGAGGGGAAGAGAAATTGAAACATCAGTGATGAGAGAGATTTTTAATTGGCCACCTCCTGCACACCCCTACTGGGGATTGAACCTGCAACTAGTTGGGCATGTGCCCTGACCGGGATTGATCCGTGACCTCCTGGTTCATAGGTCTGTGCTCAGCCACTGAGCAACTCTGGCCAAGTTATATGTGAAATATTTGTATAGAAAATTATAAAAGAGAAACCAAGATGGCGACATAGGTAAACACCAGAGATTGCTGCCTTGCACAACCACTTCAAAAATATAACTAAAAGACAGAACGGACATCACCCAGAACCACAGGAAGGCTGGCTGAGTGGAAATTCCACAACTAGAAGGAAAGAGAAAAGCATACCGAGACTCAGAGGAGGCGCAGTG
>NW_006283442.1:1296794-1302388 GCF_000327345.1 Myotis davidii
AGTGAGCATCGACCTATGAACTAAGAGGTCATGGTTTGATTCCTGGTCAGGGCAAATGACCGGGTTTTGGGCTCGCTTCTCAGTGGGGGGCGTGCAGGAGCAGCCAATCAATGATATTCTCTTATCATTTTCTAACTCTCTATCTCTCTCCCTTCCTCTCTGAAATAAATAAATAAAATAAAAAATAAAAAAAAGAAAATTTAAAAGTTTATTGAATGAAATTAAAGAAGATCTTTTCAAAATGACGAGATTTATAATATTCGTGAATGGGAGACTCAGTATCATACAGATGGCAATTTTCTCCCAAATCATCTAAGATTCAGTGCAATTCCAAGGAAAAGGCCAACAGGAGGGCATTTGGATGACATTGATAAGCTCTTCTTAAAATTCATGTAGACAATAAAGGACTAAAGGTAATTTTGAAAAAGAAGTGAATATGACTTGTCTTATCTGAAGACTTATAATAAAGCTGTGGTAATTAAAACAATACGGTAATAGAAAGAAAGACAATTATACCAAGGGAAGAAATAGAGAATCCAAAATAGACCCATGTTTATATGATAAATTAGTATTGGCATGGAGGTATTGGAACTTAGAAATAATGGCACTCAATAACTGATGCTCAAATATTTAGCTATCATATAGGAAAAACTGTATCCATATCTCATATTATAAAAAAATAAACTGCCCTAGCTGATTTGGCTCAGTGGATAGAGCGTCAGCTAGTGGACTGAAGGGTCCCAGGTTTGATTCCGGCCAAAGGCACATGCCTGGGTTGCGGGCTCGATCTCCAGTAGGGGGCGTGCAGGAGGCAGCCAATCAATAGTCGCTCTCATCATTGATGTTTCTATCTCTCTCTCCCTCTCCCTTCCTCTCTGAAGTCAATAAAGAAATATATTTTAATAAAAAAATAATCCTAGACAAATAAAGACATAATTAAATACATAGGATTGTAAACTTTTAGAAGAGAGAGAGAGAAACATGGATATGAGAGAGAAACACTGATTATTCAAAAACATTTCAGTTGCCTCCCATACACGCCCTGACTGGGGACTAAACCCACAACCCAGATATGTGCCCTGACCAGGAATCAAACCTACAGCCCTTTGGTATTGGAGTTGGTGGACGATGTTCTAACCAACTGAACCACCTGGCTAGTGGAAGGAAAGTTTTTTTTAAAAATTAAATTTATTGAAGTAACATTGGCTAATATTACATAAATTTTAGGTGCACAACATTATAATTCGATATCTGTATACTTTCTTGTGTGCAGACCACCAAAAGTCTAGCTTCCTTCCATATATTTTACCCCCTTTCCCCAATTCGCCCTCCTCCCATCCTTCTGCCCCTCTGGTAACCACTATTCTGTTGTCAGCATTTTTTAGTTTGTTTTTATTTCTTTTGTTAGTTCATTTGTTACTTTTTAAAGTATTCCACATATGAGTTTTGTTGACAGTTTCTTTTGCTGTGCAGAAGCTTTTTAGTTTGATGTAGTCCTATCTGTTTGTATTTGCTTTTGTTTCCCTTACCTTTGGAGTAAAATTCACAAAAACCCTTCTGAGAACACTGTCCAGAAGCTTTGTACCTATGCTTTCTTCTAGGCATTTTATTGTTTCACATCTTACATTTAAATCTTTAATACATTTTGGGTTAATTTTTGTGTGTAGTGTATGATATGATCTAGTTTAATTTTATAAAATATGGCTGTCCAGTTTTCTCACCACTATTTATTGAAGAGACTTTCCTTTCTCCATTGTATGTTTTTGGCTCCTTTGTTGTAAATTAGGTACCTGATTATGTGTGGGTTTATTTCTGGGCTTTCAATTCTGTTTCATTGGTCTGTGTATCTGTTTTTCTGCCAATACCAAACTGTTTTAATTACTATAGGTCTGTTGTATAGTTAAAAATTGGGGAATGTGATGCCTCCAGCTTTGTTTTTTTAGGAAAGAGTTTTTTGAGTAAGACAAACACAGCACAAACAATAAAGGGAAAATAATAAACTTGATTACATAAAAAATATGGAGGCAAGAAAAGGCCCCAGGTAAGGATGGATTTCAGGGGGCAAGATCCATGTTAGAGCCAAAATAATGAGTATCTGAATTAAGATACTAGCAATAGATGTGGAAAGGGTGGAAGATGTTATACTTTAGATTTTTAGAATTAGGAATATTTCTTCTCTAGTCTTTTTTATTATTTTTATTAATAAAAGAATCAAAATGGATTATATTCACAGATAACACAAAAGTATTTTAGTCTTTAGCAGAGGTTCAAAAACCTTGATGTTAGCTCACCCAGTTCTCCATACCCTTATCTGAACTTGGTTATTAACTAGAAAAATGTGTCCCTCTTCTGTGTAAACTGATTTATGGGTTACAAAATCATTACTCTATTATCATAGATTAGATATTCATTTCCTAAATAGCTTTCAAGCATCTCATCAGCAAGGATGTGTTTATGTCATTTCTATATCTCCAGGATCAAGCATTGTGCTTGATACATGGTGGGGGCTCAATAAAGGCTTGATGAAGTAATAATAAATGGTCATTTAGCCCCAAACCCTCTTCTCCCCCACATTCCCTGGTATTAGCAAAGCTTAGGCCAAGGACAGGGGGAAACAAGGCCTCGGGGCTGATGCAGATTCAAAGGGAGTAATAGTCTCTATGGCAGCTCAGAGGGTCAAGGGGTCTGGAGTTGAGCCATGAACTGATTTCAATATTGAGTGAATTTGGATGTAGTTCCATCAATTCTGACCTTCAAATGCAGCCCACTTTTCCTCAGGTTTGCCCTCACTTTTTTGATTCCCTACAGAATCCACTGGACAAGGGAGAATGAGGTCAGATCTGGAACAATCTTCCTCGCCCCCTTTCCGACTAGACCAGTGCTCCCGAGGCTGGCAGAGCTGAGAGGGCTCCAGCAGAGGCAGGCATGGCCACAGGAGCACAGGGCTGCACTGATCTGCGTGCTCTAGTTTTTATCCCTCTCACTTCCTCTTTGGACAGCCAGTAAAGGTAAAGAAACTAAGTACCATATTCCTCCTCTAGCCGGAATTATATTGTTAACAATGAAGTTAGCAAACAAATAAAATTAGAAGACATTTTTGCCTGTCAAATTTAATAGTTTAAAACTATAGCATTCAAGGTTGAAAGAAAATTGGTACTAGCTTTGACTGGAAGTACAAATTGATATAAGCTTTCTGTAAGGTAATTCGGCAATGTGTATCAAAAGCCTTAAAAATGTGCAACCTTTAACTCAGGGATTTTACTTCTGAAAATGTATCCCAAGGAAATAGTCAGTGATGTGCACAGATGATACTAACGAAGATATTCATGGTAAATTAAATTACCAGAGTAAAATGTACAACCTAAATGCTTAGTAACAGGGTGCTGGTTAAACGAACTATCCATATAATGGAATACTATGCACACATTTTTTAAAAATGATAATGTGGTACAGCCACTATGGAAAACAGCATGGAGTTTCCTCAAAATATTAAAATGGAACTTGCATTTGACCCAGTGATCCCATTTCTGGGAATCTACCCTAAAAACTACGAAACACCAATCAGAAAGAATGCATGCACCCCTATATTCCTAGCAGAGTTGTTTACAATAGCTAAGATTAGGAAACAGCCCAAGTGTCCATTTGTAGATGAATGGATAAAAAAAAAAAAAAAACTGTGGAACATTTACACCATGGAATACTGTAAAAAAGAGGGATCTCTTACCCTTTGGGACAGCATGGATGGACCTGGAGAATATTATGCTGAGTGAAATAAGCTAAACTGAGAAAGACAAATATCACACGACCTCATTTATTTGTGGAATCTAATGAACAAAATGAATTCACCAATAAAATAAGACCACAAGCAGGGAGGCATGGAACAGACTGACACACCTCGATGTGGGAGTGGGGGGACTAGAAGAGATAAACCAAAGAATTTATGTACTTACTAGTATATGCATAGCCCATGGCATGGGCGATAGGGTAGTGAAGATCTGGGGTGGGGGATGGGTAGGGGCTGGGAGGAGTGGGTGAAGTATGGGGGTGGGGTGGGAGATATCTGTAATACTATCAGCAATAAGAAATATATTTTTTTAAAGTGCAAAGCTTAAAAAAATGATAATGATGTAGGACACACTTCAAAACATACAGCTAAATAGAAAAAAAGGCTCCAAAAGAGTATGTATCATATGAGCTCTCTTTGTTTTTAAGTTTCCATAGTTTCTAGCTCTGATTAAATATGGACAAATACACACACACACACACACACACACACACACACGAATTATAATCAGTGAAAGGGAGATTTTAAACACTTTTGGAAAATGAAGCAAATGCAAGTATGGTGATGGTTAAAGCTGAGTGGAGTAAAGTGCAGCCCATAATAATCACAGGAATCGGAGGGAGCCAGTCTCTGGCAAAACCTCAGGGACGCTCTGGGCTTGGGGCCAATAGGCTTGAAGAATAAGAACAAGAAAAGGTGCAGAAAACCAGGAACAAACTGGAAGTCTGCCTAGGGAAACAGCACCCGTCTCCCCACAGCCCTGTGTGCTATGGAAAATAGCCAGCATTTACTCCCAGGCCCCAAACTGGAGGGTTCTCCTAATGAGAAATTAAGCAAACTGCCCAGGGAGAATTCCTGCTTTAAGGGTGAGTGTCTCTACATAAACTCACCAGAAAGCCAGTCCCTAGTCCCTAGATGCAGTCGGTTTGCCTCGCACCAATGCAGAGTCCCAGGCAGACACCTACTGAAGGAAGGCAGCAATTCACATCTCAGGCACTCAAATGATTAACCTGCTTATATTATTCTTTTTAAAGTTTTTATTTATGAGAGAGAGAGAGAGAGAGAGAGAGAGAGAGAGAGAGAGAGAGAGAGAACATGATATGAGAGAAACATTGAAACATTGGACAGTTGCATCCGGTCCCAACTGGGGATTGAACCTGCAACCTAGATATGTGCCCTGACCAGGAATTGAACCCACCACATTTTGGTGTATGGGAAAACACTCCAAGCAATTGAAATACTTGGCCAAGGCAATTATTTCCATTTTTATATGCACATAATCAAGAGATGGAACCAATTTCCTCTCCTCTTGAATTTGAGCTGGCCTTTATGCTTTACTTTGTTTAACTCTAGATACAAAAGCAAGAATGTAACTAATAGAACTAAACCTAGTTTATCAAAATTGAGAGAAGGTTCTAAGGATAGTGCAAATGACCATCTTTCATACCAGAGATTCAAAAGATATTACCTAAATGGATATATTAATATATCGATAATGAACAACATAAGCATCTTATTTAGAGTTCTGAGGGTTACCACCAAAAGGTCCTAAATAGAAATGGCTATGGAAGGTTACCCCTTTTCTACTTCCTGATTTTTTTTCACCATATATATATGGCTTCAATACACATTTAAAAATAAAGGGAAGAAACTTAACCAAGGAGGTAAAAGACCCATATTCAGAAAACTATAGGACATTGAGGAAAGAAATTGAAGAAAATACAAATATATAAAAGCTTATATTGGGCTCATGGATAGGAAACATCAACATTGGAAAAATGTCTATACTACCCAAAGCAATCTATAGATG
>NW_006283442.1:1302749-1305861 GCF_000327345.1 Myotis davidii
ATGGCCTTTTAATACACCAAAAATTAACTCACATAAAGAGAAAAAAAAATCCCACTTACCATTGCACCAAAAAAATTAAGGTAACTAGGAATAAACTTAACTAAGGAGGTTAAAAGACCTGTATTTAGAAAACTACAGGACATTGAAAAAAGAGATAATGGAAGAACAAATGGAAGAACAAATGGAAGAACATACCATGTTCATGGATTGGAAGAATCAACATCATTAAATGTTCATACTACCTAAAGCAATCTATAGATTCAATGCACTACCTATTAAAATACCAATGGCATATTTCAATATCTAGAACAAATATTCCAAAAATTTATATGGAACCAAAAAATACCCCAAATAGCCTCAGCAATCTTGAGAAAAAACAAAGTTGATGGGAATCATAATACCCATACAAAGCTACTGTAACCAAAACAGCCTGGTACTGGCACAAGATCAGGCATATAGATCAATGGAACAGAATAGAGAGCCTAGAATTCAACCCATGCCTTTATGGTCCATTAATATTTTTTAATTTAAAAAAATACGTTTTCATTGATTTCAGAGAGAGGAAAAGAGAGAGAGAAAGAAATAGAAACATCAATCATCAGAGATAATCATTGATTGGCTGCCTTTTGCACGTTGAGCCCTCAAACTGGGCATGTGCCCTGACTGGGTATCAAATCATGACCTCCTGGTTCATAGGTCTACACTCAACCACTGAGCCACATTGGCTGAGCTATATGTGAAATACTTGTATAAAAATTATAAAAGTATCAAATATCAGAGGGGGTGGTGGGATTAGATAAAGGAAGGTGAAGGGATTAGGTAAAGAGGATATGCATAGCCCATGGACACAGGTAACAGGGTGGTGAGGGCTAGGGTTGTGTGGAGGTGAACAAAGAGGAGGGAAATGGTGGACATCTGCAATAGTGTCAACAATAAAAAATTAAAAAGTAAATAAAGCATATGTAGAGATCTTTGTGCTTTTTAATTTCCCATATGTGTTTCAGAAACACACACACATATATATAAATGTTGTCATAGCGCTGAGATAAATTTAATGAGATGATTTTTCTCTATGAATTTCTACAAACACAGAATTGACACCACTTGTTTTTAATATTTTCTGAGCAAATCAGCTTATTTCAATCAAAAGCTAGTGTTTGCTTTTGCTTTGACGCCGTAGAACCTCCGGGTTTTTGTTTTCTGATTTTTTTGTTGTTTGGCAAACCATTTTCCTGGCTGCTTAGGACGACACAGTGTTGAATTTGATTGCTAACACTCCTCTCTGTGGGGACAGCCATCATTGGGATCACTGGGCCTATGTACATAGGAAATTTTTACCAGCGTCACCCAAGTAACTAACTGAACAGAGTTAAAGCCTTAACATTTTTTGTTGTTAAAAGGAGACTTCAAAAGGGCATTTGAACACCCAACCATTTTGTAATCATCTTGAATTTCACTCCTCTCCTTTACTTACTGTATCTACTTCAATTTCTAGTATTTCCTCTCCAGATATAGTTGTAAAAGCTTTATTTATTTCCTCCACCACTCTGGCAAGCATAAATTCCTTACCCTCTTTTTATCTGCTTTTATCTTCCCTTCATGTTGGTGCCTAATCTGAAGGTTCCCAGAAATATAGTTTTCAGAGAGGAAATGCAACTAAAATCCTATCAGTCAATTCCTCAACTGTTCCGAAGGGTCCACAGACATTAGCACATGGTTACCTTTTGAATTCATGTTCCCACATTTGTTCAAAGGCACCTGATCTGCTTTATCTGGAATCCCTAATGAATTTAGGAACAAGATTTTTCCTTTGTTGCCTCTTTTTTTACATGATTACCCATTACCTCATTTCTTTTAGCAGGTCCTTAGTTTTATGCCTGCAACATGGGATCTCTGTAAAGTGGTCATGGCCTCACCTGGAACTTGTTTGTGACATTTGCCCTGGAGTGAGAGCCAACTGTGGGCCCCAGCTCTAGGGGATTCCATGCTGGCAGCAAACTGTTATTGAACTCTTGGTACTGAGAGCCAGTGTAATGCAATGCGGGTGCTGTTCCGTGAAAGCCAGCAGCCACCGACCACTGCCACACAACTGCTCACGTGAAGTGAGAGGAAGAACGGAAACAGGAGGTCTGCCACAATCCCCACCGACCTCAATCGTGGAGTCGCTCACATTTCCATATACAAGGAAAAGTTGACTGCAGGGGAAAAGTTAGCTCTTGGTTTCTAGCAGATGAGAGATGAAAGATGGGGAAAATTTCTATTAATTTATATTAACTGCAAACTGAGGGGCTTAAACAACAGAAGTTTATTTTCTCACAGGCCTGGAGGCCAGAAGTCCAAGACCAAGGGGTCAGCAGGGTTCGTTTCTTCTGAGCCTCTCTCTTTGGGGCTTATGCGGCCACCTTCTCCTTGAACCTAAAGACCATGCACCTTTATGAGGTCTTCTTTGGGCATCGGTGTCCTAGTCTCCTTTTCTTATAAGGACACCAATCTTATTGAATGAAGGCCCATCCTATGACCTCATTTTAACTAACTACCACCTTAAAGGCCCTATCTCCAAATACAAATACATTCTGAGGTGCTAGGGGTTAGGACTTCAACACAATCCAGCCCATAACAGGGAACTTCCATGTTCTTTATATTTATATCCTTCTAAACCATGTTTTCTGTAAGCTTACATTTATTTCTTATTTCATATAACTAGTACTAGATGCCCAGTGCATGAAATTAGTGCACTTGGGGGGTCCATCATCCCAGCCTGCGCCCTCTCACAGTCCGGGATCCCTTTGGGGGATGTCTGACTGACGGCCCGCCCAGGGAGCGAGCCTAGGCCATCAGTTGGACATCCTTAGCACTGCCGCGGAGGCAGGAAAGGCTCCTGTTGCGCTTGCCAGTCATGAGCTTGGCTTCCAGCTGAGCAGTGCTCCCCCTGTAGCACGCTTACCACCAGGGAGCAACTCTTGGGTTGAGCATCTGCCCCCTGGTGGTCAGTGCACATCATAGCGACCGGTTGTTCCACTGTCAGGCCGAAACTGGTTCTCCAACATCTCTGAAGGGGTCTCAGATTGCAAGAGGGCGCAGGCCAGTCCAAGGGACCCCACCGGAGCACCAT
>NW_006283442.1:1306427-1314036 GCF_000327345.1 Myotis davidii
CCATCGTCGGGCAACCAAGCCTCATGTTCGCTTCAGCTGCCTGGCTGCCGGCCACCATCTTGGTTGGCAGTTAATTTGCATATCTCGCTGATTAGCCAATGGGAAGCGTAGCAGAGGTATGGTTAATTACCATGTTTGTCTATTATTAGATAGGATACCACTTTTGCTTTTCCACTGCTTCAACGTGTATTTATTGAGTTTCCCTAAAGCTCCTGTCCACTGTGCTTGGTGCTGGAGGTCCCAGGCTGACTCCTGCCACTGTCCAAACATTGACATGTAAAAAAATTGTAACAGGCTAATAAGTAGCCTAATGAAGGTTTGAGTACTGTTGTGTGGGAGTTTAGAAGACCAACACACTCCTGCTTGGGAGCAAGTAAGTCTGAACAGAGAAGATGACAAGAAACAAACTCTTAAAATGATGGATATGAGTTCATCAGGAAAAGAAAACAGAGATAACATCATTCTAGAAAAGAGGAACAAAAAGTACAAAGCACAGAGCATGAAAAGGTCTGGCACAGTCTGGTTGTGAGCTGTTGGCCGATGATAAGAGTGATCAGGAATGAAGCTAGAGAATTAGGTAGGTGCCAGGCTAAGAAATTAGGACTGCAGCCAGAACAAGCTAATTGATATCTTAACAGTTTAACTATTAAATTAATATAGTAAAATCTAGATTTCTGAACACCTTATATGTGCAGAACACTGTTATGTTATTTAGATATATCTTCAAATAATTTTGCTTTACCAACTAGACTCTTAGCTCAACAGGACCATTATTAATTATGTCCCATATGCCTCTATCCTTGTCATTATCTACACTAATAAAAGAGAAAGATGCAAATTGACCATACCTTTGTGACACCCACCAGCCAATCAGGAGTGAGTATGCAAATCAACCAACAAAGATGGCAGGTTAATTTGCATATGCAGGCGCCAAGTGGCTGGGGGCGGAGCCAGGATGCTTGTGTCATCGCCATGGTGAAGACGCAGATGTTCCACACTGCCCCAGCCACTCCGGGCCTCTGGGCAGTGTGGGAAGGTGGAAAGGCGGCTCCGGGCCAGAGCAAAGGCAGAAAGGAGGTTCTGGCCAGACCAAAGGCAGTGCTGGCAGCCAGGAGAGGGAAGGCCCATTCTTGCACGAATCTTCCTGCATTGAGCCTCTAGTGAGTGAATAAATGAGTGAATGAAACGGAGTACTTTTCTTTCTAAGAAACTATTGTCTCAATCCCTATTATCTAGCCATGAAGACAAAGATACTTACATATGTATGTATATATAAAACACTTTCCCTTGCATGTATATTAAGGGAAAATGTTGTAAGGACTGGTAGATTTATGCCTGCTTTAAGAATTTTCACATCAAAGCCTATTTAAAAATTGGACCATACATGTCTTCATTTTCCAGATTGATGGGACTAGAATCTCTTTAAATGAACATGAAATAAAATCCACTGATTCTTTTTTGTCAAACACCAAGCACTCTTTCTTCAGAAAGGTCCCATTTTATTTCTGAACTATTCAACAAAACAAAACTGTTCACCCTACAGTCACCTTGCCTTATGGGGATTTTCTCAGTATTTACATATATGGTGAGCTCTCTCAAACTTGTTATATTTCTCTCTAATAGTATCATACATGTCATTTCCTTTATAAATCCATTGAAAGTGCCTGACAAAGACACTATATGGTGCTGAATACTTTATGTATAATTAACTCATTTCATTGACAGTATATGGTGCTGAATACTTTATGTATAATTAACTCATTTCATTCCTATAATAATCTGTGAGACAGGTACCATTATTATCTTCACTTTAATGATGTAAAAACTGAGGTGCAGAGAAATCAAGCAACTTGCCTGAAGAGCCATGACTTGGAAGTGACAGGTGAGATTCAAACTGAATCTGGGTTTAGAATCTGAGGTTTTGATCACTGTTACACTACTTAAGAAGGTTTCATAAGTTATTAGTTATTTTATTTTATTTTTAAAAAATATATTTTTATTGATTTAAGAGAGGAAGGGAGAGAGAGATAGAAACATCAATGATGAGAAAGAATCATTGATTGCCTGCCTTCTGCATGCCCCCTACTGGGGATCAAGCTCACAACCCAGGCATGTGCCCTTGACCAGAATCGAACCTAGAACCCTTCAGTCTGCAAGCCAATGCTCTATCCACTGAGCCAAACCAGCTAGGGCATAAGTATTAGTTTATTAATCAATACATCATCTGAGCCCATGGGCTACTGATGGACTGCATTCGTCATTTAATTTATTCAGCTGCTGGATAAGAAGGCAGCAGAGTGTCTGACTCCCACCACAGTGCCTGGCAATGTGATCCCTCAGCCCTCACCCCTCAGCCCTGCCCCTCCAGCACAGCTGTGCAAGGTCAATAGACCTGTGTGTATGGCAGGGGAGGGAAGGGAATAGACAATGTCCCACTTTCTTCTCCTTGTGCACCAGCAGATACATTGCCAAAAACCTTCCTCTTTTATAAATATGGCCCAAAGAGAATATGAATTGAGAATGATGGCTATCGCTATGCTGTCCACCTGAAACTAATCTATAATAATAAAAGCATAATATGCTAATTAAATGGATATCCAAACGACCTTCTGGACATCATTCTGGATGTCCTTCCGGACAAAGCTGCTGTGGTGAGGGCAGAGGCAGAAGTGGTTAGGGACGATCAGGCAGGCAAGAGAGTGGTTAGGGGCGATCGGGCAGGCAGGTGAGTGGTTAGGGGCAATCAGGCAGGCAGGCGAGCAGTTAGGGGTGATCAGGCAGGCAGGCAAGCGGTTAGGGCCAATCAGGCAGGCAGGCGAGCGGTTAGGGGTCAGCGGTCCCAGATTGCAAGAGGGTGCAGGCTGGGCTGAGGGATCCTCCCCTGCATGAATTTTGTACACCGGGCCTCTAGTATAAAATAATATTGAATGTCAACTGAACTGAAAATTTTTTTAAAAGGAAAAAAATGGTATTTATAATTAAGTTTTAATTTTTTCTGAAACCATGAAGGATAAATGTAGTTAATAATAGCCATCATTTATTGCACCCTTGATATATGGCAGGTATGGAGCCAAGTACTTTATTGCATTGTCTTATCTAATCTCCCCAACAGCCCTGAGCAGTAGGAACTCTCCACTCACTTAAAGACAGGAAAGTGGGGCTCAGAGGCTGTGCAGGCAGAGCCTCCTTCCCACCACCCACTCTGGTCCCTCCACTCCTGCCTTCCCACTCGGCTCCTGTCGGTTTTTCTCCCTTTCCTTAGAAATCAAAGTATAAGTAACACAGTGAAACACAACACTTTTGTTTCATTGTTAATTTTGTTTAGAATAAAATAGCATTGAGGTTATATATAGGGTGTCCCAAAAAATGTATACACATACCTTGAATAATTACAAAGGCTGTGTTTATTAAAATACATTTCATTTTCAAAATTCAGTTATCAGTTGTTAAAGTGTGTATACATTTTTTGGGACACCCTGCATTTTCTTTTAAATCCTTATCTCCTAGACATGTACAATAAAGTATTTACAGTGGAACTGTAAGATAGCTGCCTTAGAATGCCCCATGTAAAAATGAAGGTCAAGATAAAACAAAAACAAACAACTAATAAAAGGACATATTTTTACAGTACAGCTTTGTCCTCAGATCCAGATGGGGACATTTGCAGCATCGGGAGGAGCTAGCTCTCTGTGTCCTCATTCACTGCCTGGTGGTAATGCCACCAAATCCTGGTGAAATTCAGATCAAAGCAAGAGCTTCTGGGGTAAAGATTCTTCTGGAGCATCAGAAGTTATCAGCAAAGCTTTCTGTGGCTCTCATACAGTTGAAATCAGAAAAATTCTAGACCTCTCCACTCCCCTGTCATATTTAATTTAGACTCCTGCAGGCGATTCAAATTTAATTTGCCAAAAGTGATTTGCATGGCATCCTTCATAGGAGAACATGCATTTCCTAAAGTAAGTTGCCCAACTTAGTCTATGCTTTGACGGGACCCATGAGACAGAAGAGAGCCCTTTCTCCAGTCCCTCCTGCTTACATCTTTGTGTGGAGGTGACTTGAGAAGGTCACAGGGATGATGACTCTACAGGGAACATGCTCTACTATTAGTGTTGTGCTGTAAACATAGTAAAAAAGTTGTTCCTAAACATGGTTGAAAAAATTTTAAATGCCTTAAAACTTCCTGTAAGTGTTAAGTAGAATAATGGGCTGCTTAAGAGTGTATGGATGTTCTTTTGGGGGGGAAAATGGACTTTTGAATACTATCTAATTAGGCTCTACTGTAGAATAAAAATTCTTTGACTGGTTGTTTCTTAGGTAAGAAAGGTGGCAAGTTGACGTTTCAGAATAAAAATATCAGTAGCTGGTATTGGACGTGCTGATGCAGAATTCTGCTGAGAGGGAGGTCCACTTCCGGAGTGTTGTTTTAATACAGCAGGATTACTTAAGGCCATTGCAATTAGAAAGGGTGCAGGAAGCAGTAATCACTGGAAAGTGCTGAAATCGGCCCTACTTAGAGTAACTCCTACTCAGCTAATAATGAGAGTGACACACTGGCCATGCAGCAGCATGATTGCACAGGGACCATCTTTATTATTTCCCCCCACAGGAGTAATGAAATGGGAGTTCTGGACACTGTGCTGCAACTATGAACAAGGATGAAAATTCTCTGTAAAGGGACATGTATACCTAAATGTGAGCTTCTCTACGGGTAACCTTATCTCATTCTTCCTTTTATCCTTCCTCCCTTCCCCCGCACACAACACACAAATCCCATCTGGATAACAAATGTACCTGTTTCTCGGAGGTGAACATCATAGAGTGGACTCTCATGGAGCCCTGGGCACCGCCACTGAGTTTATTTAGGCACTGGAAGGAGGAGTAACTTAAAAGGGATAAATTTAAGTTGGCACAATATATACACATATATGAATACATGTTATATATATAAATACTAGAGACCCGGTGAATGAAATTTGTGCATCGGGGTGGCCCTCAGCCTGGTCTGCGCCCTCTCACAGTCTGGGACCCTTTGCCCCTTACCACACACCTGCTCGCTGCTCCTTCCTGCTTGGCTCACTGCTCCTTAGAGCTGCCACGGAAGCGGGAGAAGCTCCTGCCACCACCACTGCACCTACCAGTCATGAGCCTGGCTTCTGGCTGAACAGCACTCCCACTGTGGGAACACACTGCTCACTGGGGGGCAGCTCCTGCATTGAGCGTCTGCTCCCTAATGGTCAGTATGCATCATAGCGACCGGTCGTTCTGGTCATTCTGCCATAATGGTCACTTAGGCTTGTATTATATAGATATCTAATTATAATTATGTATATAATGCATGCATATATTTATGTATGTACATAATTATATATAACCTAGATGTTTAAATATATGTCGGTTCTCTTGCTGTCTGTTTTGTACTATGTGTGACAGAACAAATTGTAAGTATTGGTATTTTAAAATAATCTATATATATAAAAGCCTAAGCCACCCTTATGACAAAATGACTGGAACGACCAGAATGACTGAAACGACTGGTCACTATGATGTGCACTGACCACCAGGGGGCAGATGCTCAATTCAGGAGCTGCCCCCAGCCCACAGGCCCCAATTGCTGATGGGGCCTGCTGGCCAACCTCCCTCCCCCTAGCCAGCAGGCCCTGATCACCTGATCAGGGCTGGGCCCCAGGCTGGGATGGGGAACCTGGGTGGGTGGGTGGCGGCAGATGCAGGCAGCAAGGGAAGGAGGAAGGGGGAGGCGGTGAGGTGGGGAGGTGGGGAACTGTGCAGTGGTAGTGCCTGGAAGTGATGGAAGGAGGAGGTGGGGAGGCAGGGAGGGGAGGAACCTGATCAGCCCTGATTGCTGGCCAGGCCTAGAGACCCCACCCATGCATGAATTTTGTGCACTGGGCCTCTAGTAGTTGTATAAATACTAGATACTGATAAAGAAAATACAAGTACTGATAGTAATACTGTCTAATACCTGTGGAATATGTGGTGGAGTTGTGAACTACTTTGTGTTTGTTCATTTCTCATTTTGACATTTTCAGAATTATTATTATTTACTTTTGAATATGTTTTTATTGATTTCTTAAAAAGAAGGGATAGAGAGATAGAAACATCAATGATGAGCTCTAGCTTGTTTTGCTCAGTGGATAGAGCATTGGCCTGTGGAGTGAAGGTTCCAGGTTTGATTCTGGTCAAGGGCATGTACCTCAGTTACAGGCTCCTCCCTGCCCAGGCCCTGGTCAGGGAGCAGGCAGGAGGCAGTCGGTTGATGTGTTTCTCTCATATGAATATTTCGTTCTGTCTTTCCCTCTCTCTGGAACTGTCTTTAAAAATCAATGGAAAAATATCCTCGGGTGAGGATTTTAAAAAAAGAAAGAAAGAAACATCAATAATGAGAGAGAAACATCGATCAACTCCCTCCTGCATGCCCCCGACTGGGGATCAAGCCCAAAACCCCAGCATGCGCCCTGACCAGGAACCAAGCTGGTGACCTCTTGGTTCATGGGTCTCATGGGTCAATGCTTGAACACTGAGCCACACAGGCTGGGCTCAAAATTATTTTAAAACAAAGTTCATGAGATTCTCCTTCCCTAATCATGTCTTGCAGTGAAACCTAACTGATCTCTTCAACAAATGGTGTTGGAAAAACTGGCTATCCACAGGATAAGAATAAAACTGGACCCCTATGTTATACTATTCACAAAATTAACTTGAAATGTGTTAAAGACTTAAATGTAACACTTGAAACCATAAACATTCTAGAAGAAAACATAGGAAAAAAGCTTGACATAGGTCTTGACAATGATTTTCTGGATATGACACCAAAAGTACAAGCAACAAAAGCAAAAGTCAACAAGTGTTACTACAACAAACTACAAAGATTCTGCACAGACAAAGAAATGATCAACAAAATGAAAAAACAACCTGCAGAATGGGAGAAAATATTTGCAAATCATGTGTCTGATAAAGAGTTAATATCCAAAATATATAAGAACTCATGAAACTCAATAGAAAAAGAACAAATAATCTCATTTTAAAATGAGCAAAGGACCTGAATAGACATTTCCCCAAAGAAGATATACATTTAAATGGTCAACACGTATGTGAAAAGGTGCTCAGCATCACTAACCATCAGGGAAATGCAAATTCAAACCACAATGAGACATCATCTCACATCCATTTGAATGGCTATTATGAAAAAGACAAAATATAAATGCAGACAAGGACTGAGGGAAAGGGAACCCTTATGCACTGTTGGTGGGAATGTAAGTTAGTGCAGCCACCATAGAAAACAGTATGGAGATTCCCTTAAAAAATTAAAAATTGAAGATGGCAGCATAGGTAAACACCAGAGATTGCTGCCTCGTACAACCACTTCAAAAATACAACTAAAAGATGGAGCGGACATCACCCAGAACTACAGGAAGGCTGGCTGAGGGGAAATTCTACAACTAGCAGGAAAGAGAAAAGCATACCGAGACTCAGAGGAGGCACAGTGCAGAAAATACAAAGGTGAGGAGGTGCGTGCGGAGCAGGCTGGCGGCTGAGGGCGCAATTGTCTGTTTCAATCTGGAGGGAGTCTCAGGCTCTGAACTCCAGTTCC
>NW_006283442.1:1314816-1328266 GCF_000327345.1 Myotis davidii
ACAGCAGACAAGAGGATCCCAAGAATCAAGTCAAAGATTTGAAATGCTGCAAGGTATTCTTTAAGAAGAGGAAGAAGAAAAAGGTAAAGATAAAAATTGTGAACAGCAAATACATATCTATCAACAAGTGAATCTAAAAATCAAGTGAATAAAAAATCTGATGAACAGAGTAAACTGGTGAATATAATAGAACCAGGGGCATAGAAAGGGAGTGGACTGACAATTCTTGGGGGGAAAGGGGGGTGGGGGTGCAGGAAGAGACTGGACAAAAATCATGCACCTATGGATGAGGACAGTGGGTGGGGAGTGAGGGCGGAGGGTGGGGTGGGAACTGGGAGTAGGGGTGTTATGGGGGGAAAAAAGAGGAACAAATGTAATAATCTGCACAATAAAGATTTAATTTAAAAAAAATTAAAAAATTAAAAATTGACCTACCATATAATCTAATAATCCCACTTGGGTATATATCTGAAAAAAATAAAATCACTATTTCAAAGAGATATCTGCACCTCTATGTTCATTGCAGCATCATTTATTACAATAGTCAAGACATAAAAATAAGCTATATGTCTGTCCATCAATAGATGAATGAATAAAGAAACTGTGAGATCTATGTCTATGTCTATGTCTATACTATATCTATATATTTATTTTATTCAGCCACAAAAAAATCTTGCCATTTGAGACAATGTTCATTGTGCTAAGTGAAGTAAGTCAGACAGAGAAAGACAAATAGCATATGATTGTTCTTATATATGGAGTCTTAAAACAAACAAAAAACCTCATAGAAACAGAGCAAGGATTGGTGGCTGACAGAGACAGGTGTGTGGGGGAAATGGGTGAAGGTTGGCAAGGGGTACAAACTTCCAGGTACAAGATGAATAAGTCCTTGGCATTCTAATGTATAGCATGGGGATTGTTGTTAACAATACTGTAATGTATATTGAAAGTTTCTATGAGAGCAGATCTTAAAAGTTCTCACCACACACACTCACACTAAAGGTAACTATGTGAGGCAATAGACATATCAACTAACCTTATTGTGGTAATCATTTTGCAATATATACATATATAAAATCACCATGTGGTGCACCCTAAATTTACACAGTTATATTTTAATTATATTTCAATAAAGCTTGGGGGAAAAAACTTCTGTTCAGCAAAGGGAACAATAAATGGAGTGAAAAGGCAACCTATGGAATGGGAGAAAATATTTGCAAACCATATATTTGATAACAGGTGAATATCCAGAATATATTAAAAACTCCTACAACTCAACACTAACAATTAAATAGCCCAATTAAACATGGGCAAAAGTCTTGAATAGGTCTTTCTGCAAAGAAGATAAATGGCCAACAAGCATATGAAGATGTGCTCAAATTCACTAATTATCAGAAAATGTAAATCAAAACCACAATGAGATATCACTTCAAGTTCTCTTGATAGTATGACCACTATCAAAAGAACCTGAAAATAACAAGTGCTAGGTAACTATGGAGAAATTGGAACTCCTGTGCACTGTTGATGGAGACTCTAAAATGGTGCAGAAAACAGTGAAGAGATTCCTCAAAATATTAAAAATAGAATTGCCATATAATCTAGCAGTCCCACTTTGGTGTTAGATATATATCCAAAAGAATCAGAAGCAGAATCTCACAGAGATATGTCCACTCCCACTATTCACAGTAGCCAAGTGATAAAGCAACCAAATGTCCATTATAGATGACTAGATCAACAAAATGTGGTCTATACATACAGTGGAATATGATTCAGCCTTTACAAAGCAGAAGACCCTGTTTATGCTCAACATGGATATTGTCTTGAGGATATGATACTAAGTGAAATAAACCAGTCACAAACAAATACGTTCTGATTTCACTTCCATGAGTTAATTAAAGTAGTCATAGAAACAAAAGATGCAATGTGGCTCCTAGGGGCTAGGTGGGGAAAGGGAAATGGGGGGTTGTTTAATGGGTATAGAGTTTCAGTTTTATAAGAAAAAAGTTCTAGAGATCTGTTGTATAACAATGTGGATATAGTTAATATTACAGTGGTAAATTTTTTTAAAATATATTTTATTGATTTTTTACAGACAGGAAGGGAGAGGGATAGAGAGTTAGAAACATTGATGAGAGAGAAACATCAATCAGCTGCCTCCTGTACACCCCCCACTGGGAATGTGCCCGCAGCCAAGGCACATGCTCCTGACCAGAATCGAACCCGGGACCCTTCAGTCCGCAGGCCGACACTTCATCCACTGAGCCAAACCAGTCAGGTCTACAGTGGTAAATTTAATACTACATTTTGATGGTAAACTTAATATTGTATGTTTTTTACTGCACAAAAAATAGATTAACTGAATACATAGCATTATTAAATAGGTTTAAAGGGACAAAAATAGCTAAGTTTTATGGCAAATAATAGGCAAATATTGATTAGCATTAAAACATGAAAAAAAAATCCAACAAGTATAGCAGTGGTTACAGTGCTCTCAAACTGAGAATAAACTATTTATCCAAATTAGACAATGTTCAAGGTACCTCTGTATGATGAAATGCCATCTGTAAAGAACTATTTTCTTCTCTGCTCCTGGTGATGCCATATTTCACTTCTGGCCAGCAAATGTCGGGGGGGGGGGTCTCCCCACTGACCAATTCTCTTCTGGCACTATCTGACTGGAGTGGGTGCAGATCCTACAAATCAATGGCTCTGCCTCACAAGACTGCCCCCAACTTCAGATGCCAATGGCAAGTTCAGGTTGTCACCTGTGCTTCCGACTAATTGTGTATAAATTGGAGGACCCTATGACACTCTCCTCGGGTTTGACAATTTGTTAGAATGACTCACAGAACTGAGGGAAAGTTTACTTATTAGGTTATCAGTATATATATCAAGTCCTATATAATAATCCTATATAATAGAGGTAATATGCAAATTGACCATCACTCCAACACACAAGATGGCTTCCTCCAGGCAGTTGGGGGGAACCAGGAGGCCAACCTGGAGGCTCTCTGAACATCATACTTTAGAGATTTTTATGGAGGCTTCATTGGGCAAGACTCATTACATTAAAGACGATGGTGATTAACTCAACCTCCAGTCCCTCTCTCCTCCCTGAGAAGGTCAGAATGTGGGGCTGAAAGTGTCTCTGTTCTAATCAGGTGGTTGATCTACCATGAGGCCCCTCCCCCATCATCTTATTAGCATACAAAGACACTAAGCAATGGTGATTTCAAGGGCTTTAGGGGCTGTGTGCCAGGAAAAAAGGGTGCACAGAGACCAAATATATATTTATTATTATATCACAAACTCAATTTTAAGAACATTTTGAGAAAAGATGTTGTGTGTGTGTGAGTGTGAAAGAGAGGAGGGGCAAGAAGGGAACAGATGAGAAAATGAAAGGAGAGAAGACTAGAGGAGAGTGGAAGAAAGCAAAGGCAGGTATCAATCAGCAAAATGGTGTTGGATATTAACAGTGGGTCTTTGTATTTTTCAAGATTTTATCACAGGCATGTAATTTGACAGCCAGAACAGAAAGGCTTTTAAATTAAGAATTACACCAGGTTAACTCTTTAGGGAAGGAAACACTGGATGGGTAGTCTAAAAACTAATGCATAAGTTGATAGAAATTGGAAAGCTATTTTTTTTTTCTTCTTTAAAGAGCTGGCCACCCTTAGAGTGAACAGATTAACTTAAATGTGGATGCAGTGGGAGTACAGAAGTCACTTGGTAAAAAGGTTTGGCAAGGCATTTAAGATCATGAATCATTAAGAAATTTCCTTTTTTTCTTTTTTTTTTTTTGAGGAAATCTCAGTCTTTAATGGTGCCAGGGCCTCCCAGGCCCAGTGCTAGAGCTTAGATCTTGCAGAAAGCAGCAATGTCGATGCTCTGCACATGCTCTGCAAACTTGGTGATCTCTTCCAGCAGGTTGGTCCCCACTTGTCCTCCAGGACGCACTGGATCTGGAACTTGCGGATGCCGTAGCCCACAGGCACCAGCTTGGAGCAGCCCAAGGTCAGCCCAGCCAGCTGGACAGAGCACACGCAGGCCTCCAGTTGGGCCATGTCTGTGTCTTCATCCCAGGGCTCAACATCCAGGAGGATGGAGAACTTGGCCACCAGCGCCAGCTTCTTGGCCTTCTCTGTGTACTGCTGCAGCCGCTCCTCCCGCAGCTTGATGGCCTCCCTGTCATCCTCCTCGTCACGGCTAAACAGGTCGATATCATCATCCTCATCATCCTCTGCAGCAGTGGCCACCTATCTGGTGGGGGCTCCACTTGGCTCATGGGAGACGCGCTGGGTCTGCGGGCCTATGGCCCGGTGGGCAGGTGAGCTTTTCTCAGTCGGCCTCAGCGTGGCGATGGCCTGCCACAGGTCCTGCACCAGCCTCGCGGGCTCTGGTTCTCCACCGCCAGGCTGGAGGTCCGGATGATGAGCTCACTGTGGTCTCCGCTGGGCCCGCTGGAGGCCCCAGGGCCTGAACTCTGGCACGAGGAGCCAGTCACAGGCCCGTTCATCTGCTCATAGAATTTCCTTTCGGAATCGTGGTATTTAAATTTGTCGAACCAGATATCATGCACTAGGAAGTCTGTGGCCATTTTCCTGATGCCAGCCAAGGACGTGGCCACCAAGACGAGAGCTCAGCGGTTTCAGAGTTAAGAAATTATCTTATCAGAGGCATAGTGCCCTGATGAGTCCTCTCCAAGGTTCCCCTTTTAAAAAATATATTTTTTCTTATAAAATAATAAATCGGTAAAGAAAGCCATAAAAATCTGGCTTAATGAATTATTATAAGGGGCACACCTTTGTAATCAGTACCCAGCTCAACAAATAGAACTTTGCAGGCCACATCAGGAGCCCTGTGCTAATTACAGTCCTTTCACCATTGATAACAGCCTGATTTTTTTAAAAATCCTTATCTAAGTATATTTTTGTTGATTTTAGAGAGAGAGGAAGGGAGAGAGAAAGAGAAACGTCAATGTGAGAGAAACATCAATTGGTTGTCTCCCTTCCAAGCCTCATATGGGGATCAAAACCATAACCTGGTATGTGCCTTGACCCGGAATCAAACCCACAACCTTTTGGTACATGGGAGGATGCTCCAAACAACTAAGCCACCCGACCAAGGCCATTATCCTAATTTTTAGAGTTAACACTTATTTGCATTTTTTGTAGCTCTTTCATCCAAGTGTCCAATCGCAGATATGACAGTTTAAAAATTCTTTGAATCTGCAGATTCCTCTTCATCTCTTTCTTATTCTTATAATTTACTTGTTTGAAAAATTGGGTAATTTGACCCATAGAAGTTTCCCAAATCTGGATTTTCCTAATTGTATGTCCATGACGCTGGTCAGCACATTACTCTGTCCTGCACACTGTTGAAAACGTGCTAATAACACTTCCTGCAACGAAGGAAATGTTCTATATGTGTACTGTCCTCCGTGGAAGCCACTGGCACATGCGGCTGCTAAACACCTGAAGTGTGGCTAGTGTGACTAAGGAGCTAAACTTTTAATTTTATATAATTTTACTTAATTAAAATTTAGATTTAAATAGCTACATGTGACTAGTGACTACCCTATTGGACAGCACAGGATGCTTACGTTTCATTGGGATTTATAAAATAGTGATATTTGAATTCCATATGTTTTTGCTCATTAATTAATTAGAATAATTTTACAAAGAGAAGATTATCATTTATTGTACCAAGTGATACAGTGTGTAGAGATAGGACAAGATAAATACGTGTTTTCCTTGCCTTTCTTTTAATCAGACTTTCAAGAAAATGATTTGGTTCCTCATTATTCTCAATAGGTGACCGCTTAGTCTTTTATATATATTTTTTCACTTAGTCTTTTAAAAATATCATTGTGAACTCATAGATATAAATATATTTAATGAATTTTAATATGTAATTAATATTTGTTGTAAAACCCAAATTGTCCCCTCTTTGTGCAGTAGGAACCTTTCCACGTTGGTTCCCGAATCCTTCTGGCATCGCCCTCGTGGTCTTGACAGCTTTGGGGCTCTCTGAAATGACAAGGTATGCTAGGCACATACTCTCACACTTCTTAACTCAGATCTGAACCAGCCACTGCTCCAAGAAGCTCCACTTTCTTTTAAAGGGAAAAGATAAATGTGCAGCAGAGACTATAAAACTCTTAGAATAAACATAGATGTAAAATTGTGTAACCTTGTATTAGGCATTGGCTTCTTAGATATGACATTTAAAATACAGACAACAAAAGACAGAAGTAAATACATTGTACATGTTCTCCGGATTCTTTCTCCATTTTTCAGTCATACTTTATACTGCCTGAGCATATAGCCATTTCATATATGCCTTTTCTTTTTTTTATACCAATTGACTCTTAGTTCTCCAAATAACTGATGTTTATTGCTCTCATTAGTACTTATGCCAACGTGATTTGAGTCATTTTGGTTTTCTGAAGCTTTATTTTTTTGGTGAATTCCTCAGGAAGGGCTCATGACCAATATTTCTTAAGGTTGTACATGTCACTGACAGTTTGTGCCCTTTTTACTCAAAAGTCAATCTTGCTCCAAATAAAACTCTTACCTCACATTTTCTTGCCTTGAAGGCCTTCAACATAATATACTATTCTCTTCAGACATAAAGTGTTATGTTGAAATGTCTGATGATAATGTAATTTTCTTTCCCTCAAAAATCGCTTGCTAGATGCTCAAATATTTTTTTTCCTTTTAAAGTCCAATAATTTTACTAAATAGGCTTTGGCGTTGGTCATTTTGGGTAATATACTTGGGCAGTGTCTCAGGTCACTAAGTAGTATAGAAATTTGCTTTTGCTTATAAAATAGTTTTTGTTATTTGATTGGTTCCTTTCTTTGCCTTTCTTCTTCAGGAACTTTCAATATTCGTAAGTTGTATCTTCTTTGCTTATTTAAAAATATTTTTCGCCGAAACCGGTTTGGCTCAGCGGATAGAGCGTCGGCCTGCGGACTGAAAGGTCCCAGGTTCGATTCCGGTCAAGGGCATGTACCTGGGTTGCGGGCACATCCCCAGTGGGAGATGTGCAGGAGGCAGCTGATCGATGTCTCTCTCTCATCGATGTTTCTAACTCTCTATCTCTCTTCCTTCCTCTCTGTAAAAAATCAATAAAATATATTAAAAAAAATAAAAATATTTTTCATTTTCTCTCAAATCCTTTTTATCTTTTTAAAAAACTATTTAAAATGTCTTCCTTCTTTTTTTCTTAAAGTGTAGTCAGTTTTGTTTATTGGCGTTCAAGTTCTTTTAGTTTGTCTTCATTACTGAAATGACTTTTTCTTTTATTTCTAATTGCTTTTTGTTTTGTTATTTAACTTTTGAGGTTTTTCATTTTGATTTTCATTCATTCATAATTTGGATCATTTTCTTAAACATTTTTTAGGTTGTTTTGATATGAAAGCTCCTTTTTGAATCTGTTCTATGAATATATTTCCGGTGGTGCTTCTATTTTTTCCTGTAGTAACTCTGTATGGGATTTGTATTTGATATTTATCTACTTCCTATTTTCATGCATTATTAGTTTTCCTGCACTAATAGGAGGGATAGCCAAGGTAGCTCTTCTGACTTCCTAGAGCTTCTATTTTTTCATGTAGAAATAAAAAACATGCTGGCTTATTCTGAGACTTGCCATCCTCTCCCCACTTTTATCTGGACCTTCTCTTCTAGCTCTAAGAGGTCTCTCCTCTGTGCGGTGCCCTAATATGCATTTAGTCTGGGAGGAACTTCCTCTTATTTTTAGCTGCTGTCCTTGGCCTGGCCCACCCCGCTTTCTGCTGAATACCTGTTGGCCATACTGGAGCTCTCCTTTCCTGAGGTCAGCCAGGTGGCCTGTGGTCCCCTCTCCTTTTTCCTCCATAGACACGGAAACTATGCAGGTCTCGTTTCTGTTAGTGGTTTGGCTCCACTTGCTTGAGTTCTTATGGATATCTCGAACCTAGTTTTGTTGTAATTGCTGTGAATGGAGCAGGAGCTGCAGGCGTAAAGGGGGTGTTAAGAAATCTGGTGGTTTTATCTGTTTTCTTGTCGGGATTCAGAGAAATTTGTTGCTGTTGCTGCCATCTCCCCCGATTTTTTTGAGCTAGGAAAAAGTGGTCATAAGGTATATGTTCAAAACTGAACTTTGGCTCTTTTCTCCCCAATTTTATTTTCTTCTATTTTTCCTATAATCTTTGGGTCCTGGATTTAGTAGACCATATTCTGGATTTCCTGAGTCATTTACCATTAAATTAATGTTATTTAATTTCTCAGTTGTAAACAACTACTCCACTGGATTATTGAGAGGAGTGAAGGGATAATGGAAAGCGTCTGGCACAAGGCTTGGTGTATAGTAAACTCTCAATGTTTGAGAGCCCAGAAACTCATCTTGAGAGCACCCTCTCCTTCACCTTCCCTGCACCGGTCCCCAGAGAGCCCTGCTAATTCCAGCTGCACTGAAGCTCTGCAGGCACCATTGCAGTCTGTGCTGCACGGGTCAGATTTTTATGCATGGAAACGAAGGAATGCTTCATGTTCACTGTTTTGAGTTTTCCCAGGGGAGAAGAGCTTGTGGATACATACAAAACTCAGTATAATTTTCTTAATTATCTACGATGAGTTTTTAAAAGAAATTTTAAGTGTGATAAAATATACATAAAATTTACCATCTTAACCATTTTTAAGTATACAGCTCAGTAGTGTTAGGTACCTTCACATTGTTGAGCAACTCAGAATGCTCTTTGTCTTGTAAAACTGAAGCTCTATACATACCATTAAACCCTAACTCCTCCTCCCTCCCTTCCTCCAGCCCCGCAACCACTATTCCCTTTTCTGTCTCTGTGAGTTTGACTACTCTAGGTACCGCATAAGTGGAATCACATGGTGTTTTCTCATTGCACAATCTTTTCAAGGTTTATCCACTTTGTGGCACATGACAAGATTTCCTTTCTTTTTAAGGCTGAATAACATTTCATTGCATGATACCACATTTTGTTTATCTGCTCATTCATCGATGGACACTTAGGTTGCTTCTAACCTTTTAGCTATTGTGAATAATACTACTATGGATATGAGTGTCCAGATATCTCTTCAGGACCCTGCTTTCCTTTTTTTTTTTTTTTTTTTTGGATAAATACCCCAAAGTGGAATTGCTGGGTCATGTGGTAGTTCTACTTTTAATTTTTTGATGAACTGTCATACTGTTCCCCATAGGTGCACCATTTTACATTCCCACCAGCAGTATGCAAGGGTTCCAATTTCTCCACATCTTTGCCAACACTTGTCCTTTTCTGTTTTTGTTTTTGTTTTCAATAATTCTAATGCATATGGGATGGCAATGTGGTTTTACATAATGGGTTTGAAAAGGCTATCACAAACATGAACTTTATTTATTCTAAAATATTTTAAGCAAACTTAAAGAGTAGGGACTATTATACCAAATACATGTGCATCCAAACTTTGTCAGAGAGCAGATTTTTGTCATATCCTACTCCATTCTCCCCACTCTGCTATGTGCTGGCATTTTGAGATATCTTGTGGTAAGAGAGTTTTCAAGTTACCTCATTTTCCTCAAAATTGTTCATGCGTTTGTTCTGGGCAGGCAGAAATATTTACTCAGATTCACAGTGGAAAACTGTGGGCAAAACCTTGGTTTTCTATGTTAACCCCAAGTTTCTGTCCATTAGACCACCATGTGCTCTTGAAGTCCTCATGATCATATTAGAGGCACACAGATATTCATGTGATTGAAAAGCTGCAATGAAACTGCACTTTAGGATAGATTGAAATAATTGTTGGGCAGCCAAAAAGTGCCCATGCCAATCTTGTTTGTACTCTTGTCCCAAAGCTTACAGCCTGGATCTGTTCCAGAACTTTCCAGGAGCACAGGAGTCTGGCTCATGCCAACATCCACTATGAACATCTGTATCTAAAGGAGTGGACCTGCAGCACTATAACAGCGTGATGGCTCCCAAGTTAACCCCTGGGGTAGGGAGAATCTGAGAGCTCTCGAGGCTGCATCAGGTTCCTCTGCCTCTGCCTCTGCCATGCCTACATGCTCATCAAGAGGGAGTCCCAGACACTGTAAGCACCAGACAGGCACATGCACTACAAATATCCTGGGCCTCGGTGTGGACATTGTTTAACACCCCCACCCCCAGAGGAAGTCGGACTCTGGAGGACCCCTGGGTATGTATACTTAGTGATCTGCTAGGGTAAGATAAAATCCCTCCCAAGAATAGTTCTAATCATTTTTTTTACATTTCTATTAAAATCTCAATGCAGACAGTAAACCTGCCAAATTTTTTGGCATTTTAACTTAAAAGTCAATGTTTCTTTAGCATTCACTGAATGACAAAATATACTTTTACGATTGATATATACTTATGCATTCTGCTCTGCCCCTGTCTTCCAAGCATCAGAAGCATTTACTAAAGTGCCTTCTCCATCCGCTTAAAATCAGAGCTCTTAATAATACCTTTCACTTTAAACTGAGAACTATCAAAACGCCACAGAGCACGTGCGGGTATTGTGGGTGTGAGGGTGTCTGGGAATGAGGTCGAGAGTTGGAAGAGCCAAAAGGGAGGAGGAGGAGGAGTACTTGTGTGAAAAGTTCTAAAAGAATATTAAGCACAGATTTTATTAAAGTACTAATACATCCAATTTGTCGAGTACATGCTTCATTGCCACACATATACTGCATATCAGCAATAGTGAGATACATGCTTCACTAATTCACATTTAAAAGTCACCTGAACTATGGTGACTCAGGTCAGGTTTGCACCGAGAGTCCTGTGTGCTCTGAGTCGCCAGGGACTGGTTCTCCTTGTGGATCTGCTCTTAGATGGCTATTGGTTGTGTAAAGTTGATTCTCTCAACTCCACTGCAGGTTTCCAATGCTAGATTTGGTACAAACTACAAAGCTATTCTTGAATATAGGAATTCAATTTCTCTATGAAAGTTTTCTCAAAGGTTGGCTCAAGACTCCAGAATCTCCTGGGGCGGGAAGTGCATTTGCTAGAAAGACAGATTCCTGAGTCCTGCTCCACATTTACTGACCCAATCTCTGTGCTTGGAGCCCAGGGCTGTCTACTTTATTTATTTATTTACTTACTTACCAAATACCTAAGTGATTCCTATGCTTATTACTGTGTGAGGACCAGTGATCTGGGCCTTAGCTCCCCACTTAAGGTGGCTGCTCTGAGGCAAAAGGTAATGCAGGTGATTATGAAGTGGTTTAGATGCAATGACTGAGCTCAGCTCATATGGGGATCATTGAAAGACAAAGGGACCTGAACTTAGTCCTTGTCCTTTTTAATATCATTATAAACAGAAATGTTCCCCACTCTAGCTCTAGGTGGTTCTAGAACTGACCTTAACTTCTGTCGTGAGGAATACAGAGGTTTTTACCCCCTAGTCTGAAAAGACAAATGAACTAACAAAAAAGAAATTTATGAAGAAGTTGACATTTTTATAAGGGAGACCAGCCAAGAGTGATAAATAGAAGACATCATTGAGAGCTGAAAAAAGAAAACATCCAGGCAAGCAGAGGTTATGATAGTTAAGAAAGGAGAGAAGTAAATACTCTGTATTTAGTTTGTGCTAGAAGCTAGTTTTGTTTTAGCTCTTGTGTTAACTGGGTATTAAGTTGCTTATAAGTGGAAAATAAGAGTTCCATGAAGTTCTTAGTGGGTGGCTCTCAAACTTTAGAGTGTATAAAATTCTGGAAGGGTGACTATTAAAATTCAACTCCCCAAGTTCTAGATTTCAACTTATTAGGGAAGGAAGAGACCCAGGACCCTGCATTTTTAAACAAGCATCCTGCCTGCCTCATCCAGTCCCATGACCACACCTTGAAAAGCAGTGCTCAAAGTATGATGACCTCAGCCTGGCTCTTTCCCCTGTATTTGTCCTGTATTTTAATGTGAGAACTTTGACTCTTGGTTCTGAAAGCAGCCAAGCTTTTCTTAAAATTGTAACATCACAAATATTTCAAAATATTTAAAACAAGCCTGGCTAATAGATTCCTCACAGCCATCAAGGCAAAGCTTCTGTTTCTTCTATGTGATCTTGCCTCTTCCCAGAACTGCTCCATTTAGTAGAAAGGAGAATTGTCAATCAGATATCAAAGGAGCATTTGGGCCCAAACTTTCTGGCTGTTCTTTCTGAAATATGCCTGAACTTTGCATTTATGTTGGAACCATTTAGTAGACTGTTTCTTCCTAAGGTCAATCCCAATTTTCAGGAAGTCATTTCACCTTAAGAAAATCTATGTCACTAACTATAAGAGCCCTTTTAAAATTGGCAAATTGCTATAGGCAATTGAATCCCTAATGACACACAACAGTGGGGTACTGGTGACTGGTAAGTGAACTTCAGCATTTCCTGACATTTACTCAATTCCGGAAGGATGAACAGCTTGAGGGAACCCAAAGATGTTTATTTTCACCCTTTATAAAATAGATTTGAAACCAGGCTCAGTCACAAAGAGAAACAGCAGATTCCCACTGATGTTTCTCAGTGGTGCTGACCTTTTAACCTTATGAAATGCAGGGCCTCCTTATTAGGGTCAGGTGGGAAATGGATGGATTGTTTATTGTTTTGGCAAATATTACAAGTGACATGTAACCTTGCTAACAAAATGTGATCACTTGCACTATTTTACCAGGATGCTCTGGAAAAATAAGATTAATTATCCTAGCTTGCCATTCTGTTCTCATTCTATTTGAAAGGAAATGATCATCTTTATTGTCACTGAGCAGATACCAAACATTTAAAAATTCAACTTAATGTTAGTGCTTCAGTCTTACTCAAGCAATCTTTTAGTTCTTACTAGCTTTTTCAGTAAGCCCACACAAGAGAGTCTGTGGAACATGATAACCTTAAAAAATAAATACCCAAATGTAATTACTAAAAATGGCTGCCTTCTTTTTAAGATACAACCCAAAAGGATAGAACTATTAAGCTGCCAAACATGGCAGTTTAAAGGTTTTTTTAAAAAAAATTCCATTTTCAAATTTTTAAAAAATATTTATTGTTGAGAGCATTACAAATGTCCCCTTTTTCCTCCATTGCCTCCCTCCACCTGGTTTCTGCCCAGCTCCACGCCTTCACTTTTGCTGTGAGATAAGTTTATGTGTCCATTTTGAATGTATATATGCGTAAAAGATCCTTGGTTAATCTCTTCCAACCCCCCTCCCCAACCCTCTTCCCTCTGAGATTTGTCAGCTTGTTCCATGTTTCCATGCCTCTGATTCTATTTTATTCATTAGTTTATTTTGTCCATTAGATTTCTTGTTCATTTATTTTGATTTTTTAGATTCAATTGTTGATAGATATGTTTTTATTGTTCATATTTTTTTTATCATTTCCATCTTTTTTCCCTTCTTCTTTTTAAAAGAAACCCATTAACATTTTATATATATGGGTTTGGTGGTGAACTTTTTTACTTT
>NW_006283442.1:1328331-1328930 GCF_000327345.1 Myotis davidii
TTAAAAATGAAAAGTAGCTTTAAAATCTCAACAGTAAGAAAACAAACAACTTGATTAAAAAATAGGAAAAAGAGCCCTAGCTGGTTTGGCTCAGTGGATAGAGCATTGGCCTGTGGACTGAAAGGTCCCAGGTTCGATTCCAGTCAAGGGCACATGCCCAGGTTGTGGGCTTGATCCCTAGTTGGGGCGTACAAGAGGGAGCCCATCAGTGATTCTCTGTCATCATTGATGTTCCTTTCTCTGTTTCTCCCTTCTTCTCCGAAATAAATCAAAACAAGACAAAAATCCAGAATCTGCTAAAAATGCACTGCATCTCCATTTGCTGCTGTTAAAGTAGGGCCTTGGGGCTTGCTCACTCCCAGGCCTCTCCTAGGGTCAGGTCCTGAGCCTGGAAGGGTCTAGGGGCCCGGCTGGCTGCACGGGCCCTGGAGACCCAGGAACCCCAATCCAGCGCCCCCTTGAGGCCCCCTCATTGACACTCAAGCCCAATAGGCTCAAACTCTGTCCGGATTTTGGCCTTTGTTTTTCTTTTTAAATATATTTTATTGATTTTTTACAGAGAGGACGGGAGAGGGATAGAGAGTTAGAAACATCGATGA
>NW_006283442.1:1347943-1410225 GCF_000327345.1 Myotis davidii
ATCCCTCCCCTTTTCCCTATGAAATTCATCAGTCTGTTCCATGTTTCCATTTCTCTGGTTCTATTTTGTTCATCAGGTTATTTTGTTCATTAGGTTCTTTGTTCATTTATTTTGATTTGTAGATTCAATTGTTAATAGATGTGTGTTTATTGCCATTTTATTGTTCTCCTTCTCCTTCCTCCTCCTTCCTCTTCTTAAAGAATATCCTTAACATTTCCTATAATACTGGTTTGGTGGCGATGCACTCCTTTCGCTTTTTCTACTGTGATGCTCTTTATCTGAACTTCAATTCACAACAGTCAAATTCAGAGAAGTAGAATATATAATGGTGGTTACCAGAGGCTGGGGTTAGGGGAAAGGGGAAATGAGGAGTTGTTTAATGGGTACAAAGTTTCAGTTTTACAAGACGAAAAGTTCTGAAAATTGATTGCACAATAATGTGAATATACTTGACACTATTGAATTATACAGTTAAATGGTTAAGATGGTAAATTTTATATGTATCTACTACAATTAAAAATGAAAAGTAACTTTAAAAGCTCAACAATAAGAAAACAAACAACTTGATTTAAAAATAGGAAAAAGAGCCCTAGCTGGTTTGGCTCAGTGGATAGAGCATTGGCCTGTGGACTGAAAGGTCCCAGGTTCGATTCCAGTCAAGGGCACATGCCCAGGTTGTGGGCTTGATCCCTAGTTGGGGCGTACAAGAGGGAGCCCATCAGTGATTCTCTGTCATCATTGATGTTTCTATCTCATTCTCACACTTCCCATTCCTCTCTGAATCAATAAAAATATATTTAAAAAATAAAATAAAATATAGCACTATTAGGAAAACACTTTAAATAAATAAATAAATAAATAGGAAAAAGACCTGCACAGACACCTTAACAAAGAAAATATACAAGTGGCAAATAAGCATATGGAAGATGCTCAAGATGATGTCATTACGGAACTGCAAATTAAACAACAGTGAAATACTGCTACACCTATTAGAACCCCCCAAATCCAAGCACAGACAACACCATGCACTGGTGAGGATGTGGAGCAACAGAAGCTCTCACTCATTGTGACAGGAATGCAGATGGTATAAAACTAAACATACTCATACCAAACAATCCAGCAATCATGCTCCTTGCTATTTACCCAAAGGAATTGAAAACTTATATTCATGCAAAAACACACATGGATGTTTACAGCAGTTTTATTCATAGTTGCCAACACTTGGAAGCAGCCAAGACGTTCCTCAATAGACGAATAGATGAGTACGCGGTGGTACATCCAGACAATGTTTTATTATTCAGCACTAAAAACAAATGAGCTGTCATTTCCACTGAAAACCATAGAGGAAACTTAGGTGCATATTATTAAGTGAAAGAAGGCATTCTGAAAAGCTACATACTGTATGATTCCAACTGTATGACATTCTGAAAAAGGCAAAACTATGGAGACAGCAGTTGCTAAGGGTTAGGGAGAGAGAGGGAGGAATAGGCGGAGCACAGAGGATTTTTAGGGCAGTGAAACTGCTTTTATGATACTATAACGATGGACACATGTCATTATACATTTGTCCAAACCTTCAGAATGTGCAATACCACGAGTGAAACAATGTAATCTATGGACTTTGGGTGACAATGATGTGTGAGTGCAGGCTCATTCATGTAACATATGTACTGCTCTGGTGCAGGATATTGATATTGAAGAATATGCAATGGGGGGGCAGTAATATATGGGAAATTACTTTTCACTCAATTTTCCTGTGAAGCTAGAACTGTTCTAAAAAAATAAGTTTATTAAAAAATAGTAAGTAGAGCTGCCACCTGCTAGGATGATACTCAGATCTTGTCTTCTAGGCTGTTGACCCAACAATCAATGTTTATTACCTAGTATATCAGTTAGAAGAAAGAAGCAGTAAATGTCCAGTTCCATGCTCAGTTTAATATACATTTCTATTTCCAGGGGAAGAAGAATGAGACCGGAGCTCCACACTGGAGTACGGAGTGTAAACAGGATCAGAGCTTGAGTCAGCTGGGTTCAGGTTCTCACCTCAAGTCAGGCAGTTAGCAGTCACGTGACCTTAGGTACATTCTGTAAGGCTCGAATCTCAGCTCCTCATGTGTAAAAGAAAAACACCATCTACCTCAAATATTGTTTTGGGGATCCAGTGCCACCTCGGTAGCATTTAATACATGGTAGTTCCCGGTTTCCTGGGGCCATGTCTCAGCATTAGCCTTCATGTGACAATCTGCCATCACTTAACGAAGCAAGATCACAGGCCAGGAACGTGCGATCCTAGGCATCTTAACCACAGGCATTGGACTAATGCATAAAGGAGAGAGTCCAACATGGATCTAGAGACGTTATAACATTATTGTTCAGTGCTGTTGGGCAAAACGATGCAGGAGGGAAGCTGGAGAAAGGCCTGAGCCCGGAGGGGCTGTGGGATGTGAGCGCTCACCGCAGGGCCTGCACATGGCCCGCCAGCGGCAGGGGCCTGATCAGCACGCCCCACCCCCCACCTCGGCTGAGTCACAGCAGCAGCTCCTGGGGGAGGGCGGAGCTCTGGGGGCTCCCAGGATGCCAGGCTGGGCCTGGGCGGGAGATTTGCCAAGTGGGAGATCAAAGAGCTTGCCAGAGTGCCCAGAGGCCTTCCCAGACCCTGTGACCTGGAGGACTATGTGTGTGTGTTGGGGGGGGGAGGGGGAGAAAGATGGTGGGCAGGGGTATTTCTAACTTCACTCCTAGAATGCCTCATTTTGTCCTGCTGTTCACTGACTTGAAAACTAAATCACTTAAAATCTTTGACAGTCCGTCGGAATTTCAAACACCCAAAGATTTTTTTCACCTGAATGGAAGCCAGAAACCTTCAGGATTTCATTAAGATTCCAAGAAATTAAACTGCTTTTAAGTGCCTGGATGCTATCCATGATTAGGGATGACTCACAATCTATTTTCTCCCAGGGTCCCTGAGAGGAATCCAGAGCTCTTGATTCATCCGCGGTGGGTCCAAACCCCGTGCCTGGGGGTGGAGATCGAGGTGGAGGTGCAATGGCCTGGACAGCAGTTGGCTGTGACTGAGCAGCTTTGCAGAACCTCAGGGTCAGGGAGCAGGGCACTGGTGCAGGACTCATGCCAGGACTGGGAAGACCCAGGCCTCCTGTCTAGAGGTGCCCACCCCACCCCTTCCCCCCAGATCTGGGTGGACGTGCATGGGGCCTGCTGCATGGACAGGTTTTACTGGTGATTCTGGAGCATCAGTGGGAGGCTCAGAGGGAAAGCCTTTGTGGGCATTGAGAGATTTAGGAGCCCTCCCCCCACTGCGTTCACCGGAGAGAGCCCGTTACAGCAGCTTCACTACTTCTCCATGTTTCCTTTTTGCCTTTATTGAAAATGTACAGAAAGTATTTGAGCCACAGAGAAATCAGACTGACTTGCTAGCTCAGATTAGAGACTAGAATTGTTTTGTGTTTCTGTTAATCCTCACCTGAGGATATTTTTCCATTGATTTTAGAGAGAGTGAAAGGGAAGGGAAGAGAGAGAAACATCGATGTTGCCTCCCACACAGGCTCTGACCAGATTGAGTCTTCGAGCCTGCAACCGAGGTACGTGCCCTGGACCAGAACTGAGCCCACGACTCTTCAGTCCACGCTCTATCCACTGAGCCAAACCGGCTAGGCCAAGACTGGAATCTTGATTGTGCAGTAGGCTTGTTTTCTTCCTGTTCTCAGCTGCTACTTGATTCAACCTCGCTTTGCTGCCTTTCTTGAAACTCATCCTCTCCTCAACATGCTTCAGCTGCCACCACAATCCAGAGGCTACAAACCAATAGCTCTAACCCTCTCTCTTTTCTGGAATTTAGCTCTGCAGCTTCTGTTTGCTGAAACTTACTAGTTGGTGCCTACCATGAGAATGTCTTTAAGAGAATTTAAAATCCCACCTTCGTTTCTCCTATATCATGCTTTATCTGAACTATTTCTTCTCCAGGCCACTGGTCTTAAACTTTGAACTCATCCTTGCTACTGCCATGCTCCTCTGCCTCCATCTCTGAATTGCTTCTAACCAGTCACCAAGCCCTATTGACTGAACCATTGAGCTTGCCTCTTGAGTCAATCTATTCTTGTGTGTTTTTGCTATAATATAGACTGCAGTCCTTTTACACAGTCAAGATTAAACAGATGCAATCACTTTCCAATTAATAGGCTGTGATATGTGGTTTATAACTTTTTTTCTTTTATTGACTTTTAGAGAGAGAGGAAGGGAGAGGGATAGAGAGATAGAAGCATCGACGAGAGAGAAATATCATTAATCAGCTGCCTCCTGCATCAATCGAACCCACAACCCAGGCATGTGCCCTGACCAGGAATCAAACCAGTGACCTCCTGGTTCATGGTCAATGCTCAACCACTGAGCCACACCATCTGGGCAATGTTGCAATTAATAATAATCCATAATATTATATATTTTTGTCTTTGTCCACGTCCATGGTTCTACATGGACACGTGGCACAGAGCTCCTAAAACCCTGTAATTTCCTAAGTGAGAAAAGTGATGGGAGCATCTGTTATTACAATATTGGTTCTTTTTTTCCACGGTCCTTGAAATAGCTCCAGAGTAATAAAGGTGAAAGGAGTGTCTTGCTATTAATAACAAGCCCTTTCAATCTGAGTTTATGCTACTGAGGCAATCTTTGGAAAGCCCCTTGTTAACTGCTGGAAAGGACCTGGTTGCCAGGGGAACCAACCATGTGATTAGAGGATTGGAACTTTCGGCCCCCACCTCAGACCTCTGAGGAGGAGAGAGGGGCTGGAGGGTGAGTTAATCGCCAGTGGCCAAGGATTTATTCAGTCACGTCTATCATGTAATGAAGCCTCCACAAAAACCCAAATAAAGGGGCTCAGATGCTTTCCGGTCGGTAAACATGTGGAGGTGCTGGGAGGTTGGCATGTCCAGCGAGGACATGGGACTTCTACACCTCCTCCCCTACGCCCCGCCCTCTGCATCTTTTCCATCTGGCTGTTTCTGGGTTGCATTTCCTTTTAATAAACTGAAAATCTGGTAAGTAAGCTGTTTTCCTGTTCTATGAGCCATTCTAGAAAATTATTGAACCTAAGGAGGGGGCGGGGGGGACCTCTAATTTGTAGCCAGTTGCTCAGAAACGCAGGTGATAATGGGACGTTGGCATCTGAGGGGGACATTCTGGTGGGACTGAGCCCCCAACCGGGAAATCTGATACTATCTCCAGGTAGATAGTGTCAGAATTGAGTGAAATTGTAGGCCCCCCAGCTGGTGTTAGAGAGTTGCTTGGGGTGGGTAGCACCCCCCCACCCCCGCCTTCACATCTGGGATCAGAAGTGGAGAACTGAGAAAAATATAGAGCATTTTCCTCTCTTAACCCCTGCTTTCCTATCTTCCTTCTCTAATTCGGCTGTTACACAGCAGTCGGGTGACTCTTTCCAAAACTTGACACAGAGGACTCCCTGTTATAAAACTTTAGTGACTTCCCTTTGCATAAGTTGCCAGATAAAAGGACAGGATGCCCAATTAAATTTAAATTTCAAATAAGTAACAAATAAAATTTTAATAACTTTTAGTATAAGTATGTCCTAAATATTTCGATGAAACTGAAGGGTTGGTAGAGTGCCCAGGAAAGGGAGTCTGAATGCTGCACTTTTTGCTCCTAAATGCGCACAGTCGTGGGCGGCTGACGATGGATTCCAGTGCACTAAGCACTTTCTGCACCTGACTCGGGCCTCGCCCTCTGAGCCCCCCTTGCTCTTCCTTCCCATATGTCAGGGAAACTCTGTTTTCCATGCAATATGTAGGACATACTTATACTAAAAGTTATTGGTTGTTTATCTGAAATTCAAATTTAACTGGGCATTATATTTTATTTGCCAAATCTGGTGATCCTACTCCTTGACTACATAACAGAAATCACACTCACTCATGTGGCATTTAAGGCTCTCTACCGTCTGATCTTTTCCTACTACTCTTGACAGTCAAACTTGTCTACTCCGTACTTGGGCAATAATATTCCTCTAGCCCAGTGCTGTCTTTGCTGAGGTAGCGTTTGTATCCTATCTGGCTGCGATCTGGTTAAGACGCTTTACAATATTAATAGTGCCCTGGGACTCAGTAACATTGAAGAGCCAGGAAGCACACTGGGCCCTAAATGGTGCTGCTCCTCATCTGGGCAAGAGCAGGAAAGCTAACATTCCCACAGGAAGGCCAGCTGCAATTGTGCCAACACTTGGTAAGCAGCGGATTGGGTTTCCTAACCCTGCAGAGTAGAGGAGGAGACCCCTCCCTGCAAAGGCAGCTGGTACACATGGAAGGGAATAAAAGGTCAGGGAAGGGCAAAGCTAGCATCTATACAAGGCTCACCATTGCAGACAGGGGCCTTCCCTCTTGAACCTGGCATCCCTCTCGCCTCCTTATTTGGTCCAAACGCTCCTGATTCCCGCAGCGGTCTTCACGTGACAGGCTCTGCCCACGCACAGTCTGAGTCAGCATTGCTCCGTAAGGCGGACTCAGAGTCGGATCCACCTTCTACATTAGGGTCTCTGGATCAACAATAACAACAAAAGAACTGTCTCCCCTTGACCTGATGCCCATGCTCCTGAGAGTGCACACGAGATCGAGTCAGGTGCTCATCACCCCATCATCCCGGCTTTTACACTCAGTTCATGGGTCAACAAAACCCCAGATCCTTTTCTCATAAATTGTCAAGCTAGATTGGCTTTCTCTGACCTTCCTCTGACCTATCCTTGACTTTTCGCATGGGAATCCGTGCTGCTGTATGTCTGCTGGGTTTCAGGTCAGTATTCAAAACCATTTGTAACCTGGCTCTGACAACTATTCCGTTGGCCACCATTCCCTTCTTGGGCTCCCTGAGCCTGTGGTATACCGTGGGAGAGCCCACAGATGGGCACGGGCAGTCGGCAGAAATTCATACCCAGCTGAAAAACTACACAGTGTATTTCTTCCCATAAGAAATCAAAGTATCCCAGACATGTGGAAAGGAAGAGCAAGGGGGGCTCAGAGGGTGAGGCCCGAGTCAGGTGCAGAAAGTGCTTAGTGCACTGGAATCCATTGTCAGCCCCCCACGACTGTGCGCATTTAGGAGCAAAAAGTGCAGCATTCAGACTCCCTTTCCTGGGCACTCCACCAACGCTCAGTATCATCGCAAGCAACTTCTCTCTCACGTAGGCCCAGCTCCTCTGCCTTCCCTTGTTTCTCAAAAGAATCAGAACTGTGAGCACAGGGCTTTCCCCGCCTAGCAAAAGCCTGGGGCACCAGACGGTCCCCTTTCCACCTACAACTTACCAATGAATTTAAATTGTCCCTCTCCTTGCTTCTCTCATCCAGCATGTTGCTAAGTTACAGAACATAATTAGGAACAGGTTTTGGAGCTCATTACAATTCTAAACATGGTTCTCCTCCCCTCCCACTCTTCCCTCTCCCCCAGCCCCTCCTTTCTCTTCCCGAGGAGCAGGAGGAGCAGGAGGAAATGCTTGACAAATTCTGATTTAACTGAAAGCAAGAAAAACCTTCAGTTTTCGGAGCAGGTAACACCAAGCTGGGCATGGTGAGAGCTGCACAAATAAATCCATGTTGCAGAAACCCGTGAAATACTTGGTCGGCCCTTGCCCTGCTTCAAGGAAAATGTCAGAAAAGTACCTACACCTTTAGATGGTAATTGTTGGCTCTGGCTGACACCTGGGACAGGTAGGGAGTCAGCAGTCAGAACTTGCTCATTCTAAAGGAATCTTCTTACCACCATTCAGCTGAACATAGTATTTCAAACCAGAAGTGCAGTCGTTTTGTCTGAAAAGTGGTCACTTTGATTTCCCAAGCAACCCTTGCAGGGTAGAGCAGAGGAAAGCAACATTTTAATCCGTTGTGATTAATGGTACAAGGTGAGCTCCCCTCACATCTGCAGCATTATTCTCAGAGCAAATGATGAAGGACCAGCTCAGACATTCAGGGAAAACTAACAGAATTCCAACACCTGCCAGCACAGAGGTCACCATTTTCCCTCCCAGGTTGGAGTCCCTGGGCACTCGGATGACCGGCAGCCTCTGGCCTAAGTCAGCCTCACCCTACTCTGACCCCACCAGCTTGTTTTTGATTTTCAGGTCCCAGGAGGTAGAGCTGAGGCTGACACCTGGGCACCCGCCCTTTGCTAGGTGCCAGGGGCTGATGTCACCTGCCGTTGCTGCTGGGCACCTGTTTCTATTCTGCTTCCCTAGGGGCCCTCCCTCAGCTGGTACAGAGCCAGCTGGTCCCAGGATAGTGTGTGGATGCCTTTCTCTCCTTACACTGTAAGCGCCCCAAGGCTAACGAGGGTGCCTCGCCCATCTTACACCCATAAAAGTTTTTATTAAACAAATGGGTTTTCACCCTCAAGTGAAAGCTGTCATTTCTAGTCTATCTTAGAAGGCTCGGCTATTTCAATCACAAAGCATTTAGATTTATACTCTGAATTGTGAGAACAAATTGTACAACAACGCTAATTTTGATAAATTAAAGAGGCCTCCAGAGAAGACAGCCCTTCTACCCTGAGACTACTTAGAAGTGTTAGCTGTTGCTGTTGTGGGGCTTATGTGCTAATGATGCCAAGATCGTGTTTTTCCTTCAGCTGTAATTGTGTATAAAAATTCCATGGCTCGCAAAACTCTGCGAAGGACTACTCACCCCCCTCACGGTGAGTTCCCTACCAATGTCACCCTCCCCATCACAGCTAGTTATGCCATTTTAATAAAACAAACCCAGCCCATTTGCTAGTACATTGTTTTCAAGTCACACTGAGCTCAGCACCATTGACTGACGTCAGTCAGTTCAAATCCTGCCTCTGCCGCAGGAGAGCTGTGTTTCCCTGGGAGAGGAAGTCACCCTTCCTGAGTCTTGATATCCTCACCTGTCGATGAGCTATTGATATATGGCTTGTAAAAATGTAAGTTTTTTTGGATTCTGCACGTGAAGTAGCTAACATACAGCTTGGCAGGTAGCAGATGACCAATAAATGGCAGGAGACATGATGGTTGTTATGCTGGATACAACCTGATAAGTATGAAGAGGGTGTAGGACTGCTGGGAGTGCAAGCGGTGAGAGCAACGCAGCTCCCAGCGAGGTTAGAGGAGTGTTCAGCCCATAAATCCCACTCCTGGAAACAGCCTCTCAGAGAGCCCCGGGGCCAAGACACAAGGCCCAGCTGATTTACTGCAGCATCTTTGTGGGTGTGCAAAGTGACAGGCGACCTGGGGTTTAACTCAGCGGGATGGGTGAGAACAACGGCGCTGTTCTGGCAGAAGACTGCAAAGCGCAGACAGGAATTGGCCAGAGGTGCCATCAGCAACACCCACTGGTCTTCACAACACAATGTGCTATTTAAAAAGAGAGAGAGAGAAAGAAACAGGATGAAATCTATAGCACAATTCCATTGAGGTAAATTTAAAATATCTACATACACGTAACAACACTGTATTTCTCAAAGATGCACACACATTCAAGAGCCTGTGCCAAGTGACAGGAGTGGGTGCTGACAGGTCTGGGAGAAGGGTTAGTGGGAATGGGAGTGGCGATGAAGTGGAAAAAAAATAAAATGAAATAAAACAAGAGCAGGGCCTTGTACCAACTATTGGTGAACTTTGCATGATTAATGCATCCTTTCATGATTAATGCATCCTTTCACTGTATGTGAAAAAAATAAAGTGGTGGTCTCTGCTCTGTGACTTGGATAGATTTACTCAAAATGAGTCAAATCATTGTGTCCATCAGTCCAATGTCAAGGACAAAATGGAGTTTTCTGGGAGTAATGCTAATGTCTTAACTCATCTTTATATCCACAATACTTAGCACAGCACCTAGAACACAATAGGCAGAAAATAAATACTTGAATAAATGAACAAAACAAAACCTACATATGTGTGTGTGTGTGTGTGTGTGTGTGTGTATAAATATGTTTTTATTGCATTTTCTAGATAGAGAGGGAGGGGGGAGAGAGAGAGAGAAATATCGGTGGTCTGTCTTCTGCACATCCCTTATCGGGGATCAAACCTGCAACGCAGGTATGCACCATGACTGGGAATCAAACCGGCGACCCCTGAGTGAACGGGACTCCACACTGGCCAGAACAAAACCTATTTATATTCACATAGAACTTTTCCTCATTCACTTACTGAGGCTGACAGAACCCTTGGAATGACAAAGGGATCCTCTGAGAACTTGCCAGGAGCCAACTGTGTTTCTAGGAAGTGAGATGAAAATACAAGAGGTGTGTTGGAGCTGGTTTTCTGATCCTCAAGAAGGTTGGTTTAATCTTTGGAGGAAGACAAGACTTAAATAAAACAATCAAAGACCAGCCCACAAGAGCATACAGTAAATTGCAAAATTAGCATGTGCTGTGAGCTCTGAACTCTATACAACCCAAAGAAGGTGACTCTGGCTCCACAGTGTTACAGGGAAAGCTACACGGATGCCGCCTCCCTCACAGTATAATTGATACTCTGTGACATCAAGGTCGTATGCCAAATCCCAGACCTAACTGCAAATTTAAGGGGAAATTACCTTCTGAAGTGACAGATGGCATGTCAGAGCTAATGGACTCCAGAGTCTGACTGGGCTCAAATTCCCATCAGCAAATGTACTTGCATCACAATGACCCTGGTTTGCCCCTCCCACCAACCCCTTTGTATTTATAGGGTGAGAATGTGCCTTTTGAGCCTTCTATTCGTTTTGAAGCAATGAGGCATGTGTGGGTGGCAAGAGGTTGGGATCAAGCAGTCTATCTAATCCTTTATTTTAATTTCTAATAAGTCATTGGAACCTAATTAATCCCTTCACAATCCATTCATTCCATGGCAGGAGACTTTTCAATTTCCTGGGATGTCTCAAGTTGTTTGTTTATAGCAATAAATTGTTACGGGGCGTGTTTTAAGGATCATATTCTATGTATTTCTATTCGGACCTATGGGCAGTCAAGGGAGATAGACTGTTGTTTAGCAAAGAGAAACAGTGTTAAAAGGGGTTTGGATTTAAATTGGCCCGTTACCCAAAAAACGCCATCCTCATGGGGGAGTCAGAAGCAGGGACCAGGAAGGAGGGGACACTACACTTGGGAGGAAGGGCCTCTACCTCAATCCCTCAGAAATCCCCAGAATCAGAATTATGGACATCTGTGCTTCTTTCTGAGTCTCAAGTCAGGAATATCAACTCAAACTACTAGACAGGGCACCCTGAGTGCAACCAGCAATCAGGGCAGCAAAGAAAGCTCATCCGGAGCCTCCAATGGGAAGTGCAGATCAGAAACGCTGTCTCTCTCCACCTCTGGCCTCTCTCCAATCATTTTGCATCACAAAGCCGGAGAGATGTTTTTCAGAATAACTTGGATCATGTCACCCACTTCTCACCCTTACCTCTGTTTAACGCTCTCCACAGTTTCTCAGTGTTCTTGGTGTAAAGATAAAACCCCACTGTGGCCACAACTATGCCTACCCAGCTGGACCCCTGCTTGTTGCCCACCTCTTACCCCAGACCTGTCCCATTCTAGCTTGTTCGCAAATACCAAAGACCTTTAGCCTGTAGGCTTGATGCTGCCCAGCCCCTGACTCCAACAGGTCAAGAAAAGACTTTAGAACTAGGCATATCTCAGTTTGAGTTCTAACCCAGCCATTTACTAGCTGTGAGACTTTAAATCAAATGTTCTGATCCCCAATATTCTTTTTTTTAAATATATATTTTATTGATTTTTTACAGAGAGGAAGTGAGAGGAATAGAGAGTTAGAAACATCGATGAGAGAGAAACATCGATCAGCTGCCTCCGGCATACCCGCTACTGGGGATGTGCCCGCAACCAAGGTACATGCCCTTGACCGGAATCAAACCTGGGATCCCTCAGTCCAGAGGCCAACGCTCTATTCACTGAGCCAAACCGGTTAGGGCCCCAATATTCTTATGTTTGAAATGAGAATGATAATAATAGCTACGTTATTTTTAGTGTTTACAACGTGCCAAATTCCACTGTATGATCTGGCCCCTGTTTATATGTCCTATCTCATTTCACACCTTACACTTTCTGCTATAGCTGTGCTGGCCTTCTACACATCATGCTCCCATACACCACAGGGCCTTTGCACTGCTCGTCTCGCTGCACAGGATACTTTCTCTCTCATTTTCCATTGCCTCCTGATCTTTTGTTGGTTAGCAATTCAATATCACCTTCTCCAAAAACCCCTCCCTGATTCTCCAGTTAGATAAAATGCAGTGGTAGGTTTATAGTACCATACACCCTCCTCAGGGCACTTGTCAGTTGTAATTTTACATTTTTTGGGTGATGATTTGATTGTTTTTTCCCCTGAGTTGTAAACGCCAAGAAAGCATAGGCTGTGTACACCTTGAAAATTGTTGTATTCACAGTATCCAGAACAGTAAGGATACAGAGGATATTTAACACTAGCCTGAATAGTGAATGAATGAATGAGAGAATGAGTGAGTGAATGAATGAATGAGTGAATGAATGAACGAACGAACAAATCAGGGCTGAAACTCACTCCCATGATTGGGATTGCGGGCTTGTGATAGAGGTGAGAAAGCTGTGTGTGCTAATGTTAGGATTACAGATTTAGAAACATGACTTTTGAGTTTAGGGTGACGACTATTTCATGAACACATGTAATGGGAGATGGAGATCTGGACTGACAGTAACAGCAAAGAGCAATCGTTTGCTGATTGAGGTCTGCTGCATGCTGGGCACTGTGCTGGGACACTCACACATATTATTCCCAGAGGTTCAGAGTGTATATTTGAATCTTGGCTCCATCACTTATAGAAAGTGCTTCTGTGAGCAAACTACTGAAGTGCCAGGTGCATCCCTTCCTTTATTTGTAAAATAGGATAATAATAACACTTATTTTAGACTGTTATTGTGAGGTTTAAATGAACTAACTCATACACAGCCCTTACAATGGTATTTGGCATGTAGTAAACTCTAAAGATATCATGGCTATTACCATTCTCATTTCAAATAAGAAAACTGGGACTCAGAAAATTTAATTAATTGGTTTAAAGTCCCACAGCTAGTAAATGGCTGAGTCAGAACTCAAACCAAAGTGTATCTAGCTCCAAAGTAGTTCCTTTCTTGACCTGTTGGGTTCAGGGGCTGGACAGCACCAAACCTCTAGGCCAGTGGTCGGCAAACTCATTAGTCAACAGAGCCAAATATCAACAGTACAACAATTGAAATTTCTTTTGAGAGCCAAATTTTTTAAACTTAAACTATATAGGTAGGTACATTGTTATTAACTTAATTAGGGTACTCCTAAGCTGGCCTTTGCTAAAAACGTCCTCAATCTGAGGGGTTGACCTCGCAAACGTACCCCCACTTCTTCTAATGCCACTTCTTCAAAATAGGCTCACCCAGGCCGAAAACCGACTTCTGCGTATGGGCAACGAAGTTTTAATCGCACTGTACGTAAGTTCCCGCATGTGGTATTTTGTGGAAGAGCCACACTCAAGGGGCCAAAGAGCTGCATGTGGCTCGCGAGCCATGGTTTGCCGACCACTGCTCTAGGCTGAAGGTCTTTGGCAATTATAAACAACAAGAATGGGACAGTTCTGGGGTGAGAGTGAGCCACACACAGCAGTCCCGGTGGGCAGGCATAGTTCTTGCCACAGGTGCCCAAACAGAGCCTACGATTCAGGGACAGGAATAGAGTAGAGACCAAGTGATGGGACTAGGAACCTCTCTCAAAACGTACAGTGGCTGGGACCAGTTTGCGAATTTAGTGTGGATGACCAAGATGGCTGGTGGCAGCAAGTTGGGTCTTAGAGGTTGGGATTATTCCCAAATCCTGGGATGGGTCTGGGCCTGTAGGAGAAAAGACTGTGGAACCAGCTGAGGGAACAAAGAATTCTGGAGCCTGGAGCAGGCCAGTCATCAAAGCAGTGGTGAGCCACATCCTGAGGCCTCAAGCCTGTGGGTAGGCGTTTGGGGGCATCAGCAGCAGGAGGAATGTGATCCTGATGCCCACTATTGAAGCAGGACATGCATTTTCCTATAGAAGCAGTTATGCCCGTGTTGGGGTCTACAGTACAGCATCACAGTACTGCCATGCAGTGCATCCTGGCCCTCCCAGCACCAACCCAATTTCAATAAGCGATTCTTCTGTTTGTGGGAGAACATGTGTACTTGTCAAATCATGGATCCCAATATTGGGTTCAGAAAATATGGCCCCTGTAATTATCTATAGTTGAGCTATATTGTAAATTAAACCAGCTCTTGTGGACTGCAACTGGGATTCTCATTCCTATTTCTAGTTCCTGTGGGAAAATTCATTCTAAATTCCAAAGAACTTTTGGGACAGAACACATTCATAGGGTGGGCACTGCCTACTCATGGAAAAATCCATTTGCTATTATTAAGTTCAATTATAATGACATGTACTCTTCCTTGACATATTCCACTTTCTTTTTATCCGCAAGAGACAGTATTTTAACAAAAAACAGTTGAATTGAAAACTGTGGCTTGACAAGGAATCGGGTCCTCTTAACAACATATGAATTAAAGGAAAGGAGTTGGCCATTTTCTAACTGAAAGCTAGTTGTTCTTAAGAACATAGCAAGGCCGCCCTAGCCAGTTTGGCTCAGTAGATAGAGTATCGGCCCAAGGACTGAAGGTTCCTGGGTTCAGTTCTGGTAGGTTGCAGGCTCAATCCCGGGCCCTGGTCGGGGTGCGTGTTGGAGGCAATCAATTAATATATCTCTTTCACATCGATGTTTCTCTCTCTGTTTCTCCCCCTCCTTCCTACTCTCTCTAAAAAAAAGAAAGAAATCAGTAAAAAACAATATAGCCAGGTCAATGGGGGTGATTCTGCCATAATAATGTATGTATCAGTCCACCAGGCCAGCTAGTCCATACAGATTTGAGAAATCTTGTCTGCACTTGAGGGGGACCTCACATGAACTCTGCTCTTGCTTGCCTTCTGCTTAGCTTCTGCCTTCTTTTCTGAGGGAAGCAACTTCCTTTTGATTAAGTGTGACATTCAAGACTTGTTTTGTCTTTGTGAACAGAATTTTCCCCTTTCTCCCTTTCACTCTATCTCACTGTATTACTCATGGCCTCAGCTCCTGCATTTTGCATCCACTGCAGAATCAAACCAAACCACAGGTAACCAGAACACAAGAACCTATATGGCTTTGAGTTTTAATGTCCCAGATTTGGCTCATATTTATTATATAGTTTTCTTCCATTAACAAAAAGCTTTGTTTCACTTTTATACAAAAAATTTCAGAACAATAATAAAGAAACAAAACAGAATCTGTAAATTTCACTACCCTTTGGAACATCTACCGTCCTCTTCTGCCCGCTCAGCCCTGGCCCATGGCACACATGCTTCCCTGTGGATCTGCTTAGTCACTCGTCTCTCACTCCTGAGGCCTGACAGAGCGACACCTGGCATCAGGCTGTCACCTGGCACACCAAGATGGACCAGCCCTCTTCCCATGAGAAGTTCCTTCAATGTTAATGAGGGAAATTGAAGAAACTTCCCAGTGGAATGTGCTGCTGTCCATGAAGCAGCCCGTGGCTAGGCATGCTGTTGGCCAACTCCTGGGAGTAGAATGCTCCCATCCTGGGCCTGTGAGAACACAGCTTTTGATTGAATATCTGGTTTCTGGCTCTGAGGTACAAGGTCAGTACTCTACTTTCTAACATAGTGGGTCCTAGTTTTCCACCTCACTGCATTAGTTAGTTACATCCTGCAGTTTAGTCACGTACCACATTGGTGGCAATTCTAAATGACAAAAACATGTAAAATGCTCTGTTTCTGTTCTCTTTCTTGAGAGTCTCTGAGACTTTTCAGTGAAAAATGTACAACAATGGTGCTTACTATCTTAATGAATTCCAAAGTAAATATTTTCTCTGTTTTATAGGTGCTAAAACATGTTGAGCTGAGAGAGAAAAAGGTCAGCTTAGTTTGGGAAGCACATTTTAAAGATATTGTAGAACAGAAGTTCTTATAAAAAATTGGGTGTTTTTTGCCACATTATTTCCTAGTTTTTGTTTATTGGGTTCTGGGTTGCAGTTTTGCAATTTCTACTCTAGATTACTTTTGTTCCTAATTCTTCCACATAAATTCTTTCTTCTATAGGAATTTCTCTTCTCCAGGGAGAGAAAGGTCAACAAAAGTTGAACAATGTGAGGACCTTGCTTTCCTTTCCACCACGAAGTGGAGCGTGAGGCATAGGAGGCCTGGGACCCACAGCAGAGTGAACGGAGCTTCCGGTCCAGGCGCTCTTTTGCACTCCTGGCTTGGAAGGCAAGATGAAAAATGTTCACTCGTTTTGAGTCCAGCTGAAATTACAGACAATCTTCAAGTTTCTTTGAAGTAAATACTTAACTTTTACAAAGCTGGATAAGCAACGTTGTCATAACTCCCAGCCCCCCTCAATTCCATAAAATAGAAACAATGCCAGCATTATAGCTGCTCTAATCAGCAAACACAGCCAGAAGGTATCAGACTATCAGGCGGCCATTCAGAATAACATCTTATTTTAGCAATTCTTCTTAATTCCTGAGCTCAGTGGAAAGATTTCCCTTTTAGTAACATTTGCTTAATTTTTAATTTTACCATTGAAAGATTCTAGGTTGCCTACATTTATTCATTTGTGCATTTATTCTTTATTTCAGTCAACAGCTATTTATTAAATACCTTCAATTTGCTAACCAGCGTCCCAGGCACTGGGGATATAGCAGTATAAAATAAGCACAGGCCTATGCTTTCAGGGGCTTATGTTTTAGCGGGAGAGTGAAAGTGAACAAAAGGTAAATGATTACGAAAGTGCTAGAGAGCAATAAGGGCTCTGCATGGACTTAATACAGGCACTGTGATCAAGAGTGTCCAGGTGGTCAAAAGGCCTTTGTGAGGAAAGACACTAAAACTGGGATGTAAATGCCAAGGGGGAACCAGGTATGAAGGTCAGAGGGACACCGTGCTCAGCAGCAAGCACATTGAGCAACAGTCACTGTGTTCGTCCCAGAAAGTGATCAAGGTCCTCAAAAGAGGCCGCACAGAGGAGGGTCCAGACTCAACAGCCAGACTCGAGCATTTAAATCCCAGTCTCCTGCCAGGATTCGGGGAACAGGGAGCAAGTTCCCTAACCCTTGGAGGGTTTTGTGGCCCTTTGCTTCCTCACTGGTAAAATATGAATAATAATAGTTCTTAACTCATAGGTGGTTGAAAATTCCTTTAAAGGAATTAATATGTTAGAGTAATGCCTGGTACATAGTAACTGCTATAGAAAGAATAGTCATGACTATTAGTATTAAAAGTGCTAAGTGTACACATTGATGTTCATATATGTAATACTCACAATAGCTTAAAGGTGGAAGCAATCTACATGTCCACTGATGCATGAATGGATAAACAAAATGAGGCCTTTACGTACAATGCGATTTTACACAGTCTTAAAGAGGAAGGATCCTGCTTGTTTTCTCACTTTACCGGTACTTTTAATAATCAACCCAATCTTTAATGCTACTTAGTGGGTGAATGTGTTTATTAAAACTTGATGCCAGTTTTGATCTGAGATTACTTTGACTGCACTTGGAATATATTGCTGTTTTATAACATTAATATGTTTTCATATGTTTGAGAGTGCTGCTGCTGTAAAAAAAAAATTCTGTGTTGATATTATAATGAGTTTATGTGTTCAGCCCCAAACTGCAGAATGCTATGATTAGACATTAAATATTCTAAAATCCTAAATGGGTTAGCAAATCCTTGATAATAATTGTACTTTTATAGAAAATTTTTTTTAACTTTTTCATACTGCATAGAAGTGTAGTTTGTTATTTTTTCTAAAGTTATTATGGAATTTCTTTGTTCATAAGAATATTAAAGAAAAGTTTATCATTTGATGTTTAAAAAAAAAGGAAAGGAGAGTCTTAGCATTGTGGTTCAGTTGGTGGGAGTGTCATCCATATACTGGAAGGTCATAGGTTCAATTCCCAGTCAGAGCCCATGGGTTACAGGGTCAGTTTCTTTCTCACATCACTATTTCTCTCTCTCCTTCTCCCCTTCACTTCCTCTCTCACTAAAATCAATAAAAACATATCCCCAGGTTAGGATTTTAAAAAGAAGAAGGAGGAGGAGATTCTGACATGTTACAACATCGGTAACCTTACGGACACTATGCTAAATGAAATAAACCAAAAGACAAATATATGGTTTTACTTAATACAGGGTAGGAGCTGGAGGGAGGAATGAATGGAGAGTAATTGTTTATTGGGTTCAGGGTTGCAGTTTTGCAAGATGAAAAAGTTCTGGAGATGGATGGCAGTGATGGTTGCACAACAATGTGCATGTACTTAACACGCTGAATGGTGCACTTTAAAATGGTTAAGATAGTAAATGTAATGTTATGTGTATTTCACCACAATTTTTTTTTTAAATGTTAAGTATAAAGAACAATGTGAGCCCTGGCCAGGTGGCTTAGTTGGTTGGAGCATCGTCCTGTACACCAAAAAGGTTGCCAAGAAATAAACAAAACAGTTGCCAGTTCGATTCCCAGTTAGGGCACATATCTAGGTTTTGGGTTTGATCCCAGGTCATGGTGTGTAAGGGAGGCAGCTGATTGATATTTCTCTTTCTCTCTCCCTTTCTAAAAAAATAAATGAAAGCATATCCTCCTGTGAGGATTTTTAAAAAGTACAATGTGAGATCAGATCAGCATAGAGACAGAGCAGCAGCTACACAATGGTTATTGGAACACTGAGGGGTCACACATCTCCAAGAGTTTCCGTTCATACCTAGTCTACATAATTGGCACACCAGAGATATTCAGTTCACAGCCTGCCTGGTGATTAATGGTGATCCCGAATGCATTCCACCCCCTAGCTTTCCAACATCAACATATACTCTTCCACATGTAAACTTAACAACCACAACATATCTACAAAAACAACAGAGAAATTCCCACTAATGTCTTAGATAAGGTTTACATTGTCAAAATATCAATGATCCTCAAATAAATCTTTAAACTTAAGGAAACAAGAAGAATGGGTTCGATGTTGGGCAGGTTCAATTGAAATGCCAAAGAGAAGGTTAATTCTAGAATTCAAGAGATGATCTGTTTTGGACATGTGAGCTGAGGAGGCATTTGTGCAGTAGGTTCAGTGTTGGATGGGATTGCCAAGGATAGGTTCTTCAAAATTAGAAGAACCAGGAATACACTGATGCTGATGGAGGAGAGTTTCTGGAGCAGCCAAGAGCCCCACAGGCACAGGACGGTGCAGAGAAAGAAAAGAGCTCTATCTAGTTTGACAAGCAGATGTTTCAGAACACAGTTTCAACCGAAGCTTGGGATGGAAGCCAGAATTCAGGGGACCGAGCTATGCATGAGTGGAAGGTGCAGAAGAGGAGGCAGCAAGCCCATGCAGCCCTGTGATGAAGTTCATCTTTAAAGTCAAGGGGAGGGATGTGGCCCAAACTCCTGTGTATCAGGGTGGCTGATGCTCAGCCCCCACTTGAGCACACACTGTGGACATCAACCTGTCTAGGATTCAATTTGAAGGTTAATCATCTAAGTGCTTAGTTTTCCATTTATCTTTCTGCAAAGGCCCCAGTGAGTTTACTCAAGCATGAAGATTCTAAAGATTGTTTGAATTCAGAATAGTTCTGCAAATGGGTATTTAAATAGAGACAATGCCTTTGGAAAGGATTTGGGGGCTTTAAAAAAATAAATTTGCACCAGTAACTCCAGATGTTTTTGTTTGTTTTTCTAGGGTTAGTTACAAGCCATTTCCTATGACTCCAAGAAAACATCCACTCTATGTGAGAATAACATTTTTGTCACATACTTGTGTGTTCAATTTTGTAGTTTCTCCAATTCGCTCTTACGTAATATCCTGGATTGGATATGTGCACTGTTTTTATTTTCTATAAAAAATGAGAAAGGGGCATATGAATAGAATTATTAATATAACAAGCACATGTTACAGACATAACTAAGCCAACAAAACCATCAAAAACATGCTGTAACCAGCTGCAAAGCCTCATTTTTAAAAAGTTTTCCAGCTACTGGAGCACCCAGGGACAGCTTTTTACAGTGCACAAGGAGAAAGTCCCTTTACTCAAAAATTCTTTAAAGTCTTTCAATACTAAAACTTTTGCCAACATAAAAACGGAGCTTACGGGTTTCCAAAAAAGATAACAAAGTGGACAACAATGCCAAGAACCTCCCTCTAAGCAAATGCCATTGCATATGGACCAATGAAAAATGTTAGCAGCAACAATGCCAGCACTGAATATTAAATTCAACTCAGCACAAAGCATGTGCAAACAGGCATGTGCAGTGCAGAGATCACAGGTCAGAGAGGTCTGAATCAAACCGATGTTCACAACTCGGAGTGCCTATTCTCCCTAGTTACATCGTACAGAGCAATTGAGCATATAGGGCAAAGTACTTGATTTCTAAGTCTTCGCCTCTTTATAAAGTATGGATAATGCTACTTCACAGGTTTCTTGTAAGGACCAAATATGGCAATGCAGACAAAGGTTTATTCCAATGTCTTGCACAAAAAAAAGATAGTAGCATCATTATTATTTCACTTTAATTATATTCACTAAAGTTCATCATAGCGGGCTGAGCTCCAACTAGCTTCTGTGTCAGTTTTGACAATGTCTGGCTTCCTGCCCTTTGGCCTTGGTCTTGCTGCCTCCATTCCAATGTGTCTAGAATGAGTCTTGGCTCCTATGAGTCTCCTGAGTTGCAGACTTCCTTTCTATAAAGAAATAATACTGCCGCAACCGGTTTGGCTCAGTGGATAGAGTGTCGGCCTACGGACTAAAAGGTCCCAGGTTCGATTCCAGTCAAGTGCATGTACCTTGGTTGCAGGCACATCCCCAATGGGGAGTGTGCAGGAGGCAGCTGATCGATGTCTCTCTCTCATCGATGTTTCTGACTCTCTATCTCTCTCCCTTCCTCTCTGTAAAAAATCAATAAAACATATTTTAAAAAAAGAAATAATACTGCCATGCTCAAGAAGTTTATGACCAAGCTAAAGCATTAGTTTTCTGAGTACCCTAGATCCCCTGATTATACTAAAGCCCTTCCCTGAACCATAGTGTATTAGTCAGGATTCTCCCGAGAAACAGAACCAAGAGGATGTATAGAGAAAGATAAACATAAAGACAATATATAAAGGAATTGGCTAATGCAGATATGCAAGTGGCCAAGTCCCAAAATCTGCAGGATGAGTCAGCAAACTGGAGACCTGGGAGAGCTGATGGTTTTGTTCAGTCGAAGTCTGCAGTCCTGAGAACCAGGAGAGGCAATGATGCAGTTCTAGTTCAAAGGTTGGCAAGTTTGAGATCCAGAAAGATGCTTTGTTTCAGTTTGAGTCCAAAGGCAAGAAAAACAGTTGACGTTCCAATTCTTAGGCTGTTAAGTAGGAAGAATTCTCTCTTTTTTTCTGGGAAAGGGCACCCCTTTTGTTATACTCAGGCCTCCCCACATTAGGAAGAGCAATCTGCTTTACTTTGTCTACCAGTTTAAATATTAATTGCATTCAGAAAGCCCTTACAGAGACACCCTGAATTATGTTTGAGCAAATATTTGGGCACCCTGTGGCTTGGTCAAGTTGACCATCACAAGAAGCACATTGTCCTAAGGCTCAGGTCTAAGCTAATTAGTAAAATTCAATTGGTTCAAGGTAGACACATGACAAAACACTATTGAATCAGACCAGAGCAGTTAAATGTTATGGACTTCTGGGAAAGGGCATCCTTTCTTTCTCTTCCTTTCAACGGGATGCCTAGAAGTGCAGTTGTTCACTATCCTGTGGGAAGTCAGTGTAAGGAGAGCAGACAGGCGAGAAGAATCCCAGAGGAATGATGCGGCCTTGATTAAGCCATATATAAAGTCTGATTCTCTCAGGACATGTCAGTTACCCAAGCAGAGCCATCACCTTTACTGTGTAATTCAATGTGGTTAGGTTATCTGTAACTTGCAACATGAAGTCTTACTCCAACATGAGGACCATCTTGTCAGCAATCTGCCCCCAGCCCTTGAATTTTACAAGCAGTTAGTATTTGGGACACTGAGCTAAACGGTATACTGGAGCTGTGATCCTGTCCCATGAATGTCACCTCTGCCTAGTCTTACCATAGACCAATGAATTGCTCACCAGAACTCCCCCCTTCCTGCCCCCCAAATCTCAAGCAGATAGGAATGCTGTCCAGAGTGAACCCACCTTTGAAACATTCCTGAGATTTGTACTGTTAATCACCTTCTGGGGGTCAGCCTCTCAACCCTGCCCACTCCCAACTTTCTCCCTTTCACAATAGCCAGTGCCATTTGGTCATGGATTACAACCAAATGCTAGAAAGAATTATTGAATTGGTAATATGACAGGAATAATAGAACAAATGACTAGAGAATAGTTGGAAAGATACAAGAGATAGCTAGTGGGAGAGCACAGAGGTTGCTTTCCATGCTGCTCATTTCAAAGGAAATATTAGACTTAACTTCCCAAAATAATGAATTTTTAATTTCATATTTATTACAGAACTGTCAGCTATGAACTTATTTATATAACCTTTCTCAATCTACTTATATTTTTGACCAATACAAAGATTTAGGCTTAATATTGGGTATTTATTGATATCCTGTTTTTAATTGAGCCAACTAGTTTTGATGCTCTGAAGTTTAATAAATAAAACCTTATGCAACCTAATCATAATACATCTCAATATACAGACTATTTTTATAGCTCAAGAATAGTAAACATGAAGCAAGAGTTAGGGATCTAGGCTTGGTTTCCAGGTGTTTGGATTCTGCTATTTACTCATGAAAGTCATAACTGACTTAAATTCTGACCAGGGATGAGGACGGTGTAAAGGCTTGGAGGTTTGGTCTGGGAAGGGGCAGTGCCTGGGTTGGTGAATCTGTACAACCTGGTGGGGTTGGGGAGACAGAAAGAAGTATGACCAGTTTTATCTGCTTCGGAGTTAGCCCTGAACACCTATCTTCAAGATGGCATGAGAGGCACTAGGCTTGTGAGGTTGGCAGAGGCAGCTTTAGCTGGGATCTTGCAAATGGCAGTCCCAGGCCTCTGCTTGGTTTGGTTTGCCCTTCCCAGGCTGCAGTTCAATGACTGGCCAGGTCTAGCTGAGTTTCTAAATCTGACTGTGCAGAGGTCAGTGTTTGTTGGAGTTTGAAGGTTAACTGTGCAGATGGCATTGTCAGCCCAAACATGGAGACGTGGTCTCCCTGGGACTTCTCACTGGGGAAGCTGAGCTGTGCAGCAGCAGGATGCTGTGTAAAAGAGTGAGGCAGGGAACAGAGAGGGAGAGGAAGGATGAGGGGTTACAACAGATCATTCTGGCCCCTGGAAAGAAAGGGCTCATGTGGGTGATGAAAGGGGCCATTGTGACCACAGCCAGGCACCTGCTGTCACCCTCCATGCATGAGGCACTTCTGCCTTTGAGAAATGTCTCTCCTTTGATGAGCAGTTTAAAGGCAGTGCTGCCCCAGGAAGCCCCAAATGGCAGGTCTGTCCTGGCAGTTGGCTCATCATGGAAAGAGTCCTGGGCTTGGAACCAGGAGACAAACATTCAAGTTCTGGGACTTCCAACTCCTGCTGTATGACTTTCTTCATCTGCAAACTTGGGGAAAGAATACTTGTTTCTAAGAGTTTTAATGAGGATCCAATGAAACAAAGTTTGTGAAAGATGCACACGTGACATACCTGGATAGGAATAAACCTACTTAAGTTACCCTCGAGGGAGCAGAAGAGGGGCAGGAGTCACAAATTGATTAACTCGGCTAACTGTTACCTGGGTCCTTCTGTAACATAAAGGTATATTATAGATACCTATCTTTCATGATACATAATAAAAATAACAATAATAGATTACATTTATTTCACACATACTATGTACTCAGTATTATGCAAGGTGCCTCATGAGTGCTATCTAATTTAATCCTTATAAGAACCATATGAAGACCATAATAGTTTCAAGTTTACCTGTGACAAATTTAGGCTCAGCTTGCTTAAGTGGTCTGAGACCACCCAGGTTGTAACTGGAAGAGCTGAGATTCAAACCCAAGTCATTTGACCTCAGAGTCCAGGCTTTAGAACTTACAACTATTATGTTTTCAATGAGTTAAGAATAATGGAACCCTCAGCACCATTTAAAGAACTATGTGTGCTTTTCAAACTCTTAGCTTCACCAGGCGTTCTGAGTATAAATTCCATCCTCCTATCACTAATAACTTGTTGAATCTTTAGCTAAGCGTGGCTTCGCAGGACTGTCTCTCTCCCAGTCAGTCCTGTGAGCATTATATTTTTTTGTCCTGGTTCTGAGTTACCTGCTAATCCTCTTTGTGCCCATGCTGGTTTGAATAGTGGGTTGACTTTTCAGTGTTTTACCGGGGTAAGACTTGCTCAGAGGCCAGACTTTGATTCAGGGTTATCGTTGACGCTATTGCCAGAGCTGCAGTCCTCCCTTCGTGAATCTGCTACCACATGGGATTGTGCAGCGATGGAACCTGTGCACCTGCAGCACCAGCTCAAACTGGTCCTGTCCTGTTTTCTAACAAAACCCGGAACCAAAGTCCACCCCACTCACGAATAACACTTGTGAACACCACCCACGAGTAACATCCATGAACCCTTAACTGCTCCCGACCCCATAGAGCCGAAGGACCAGGATGTGACCACAATGAACACTGGGACCCTTTCAGAAGCAAAAGACCCAATGGACATGAAGATCCAATGATAAGCCTCATAAATCTTGCCCCTAATCCTGAATGGGGAAGACAGATTTGAGCGTTGCCTCTTGTCTTCTTGGTGGCTGACCTTGAAATACAAGCCTCCCCACCCATTTTTCCCCCTCAAAAGCCAGCACCATAGCATTGGCTTCTCTGTGCACAGGTGGCAAGCCTTTGCTGGCACCAGGGAGGCTCACAACTCTCCTACCACGCTCTGCCTCCCCACGGGCACACCTAATGGGAAGCAGAGCACATGGAAGTGGGGTTTAGAGACCACCTCGGACTAGATGGGCAGACCCTGGTTCTTTTTTAAAAAATATATTTTATTGATTTTTTACAGAGAGGAAGAGAGAGGGATAGAGAGTTAGAAACATCAATGAGAGAGAAATATCGATCAGCTGCCTCCTGCACACTCCCTACTAGGGATGTGCCTGCAACCAAGGTACATGCCCTTGGCCAGAATCGAACCTGGGACCTTTCAGTCTGCAGGCCAACGCTCTATCCACTGAGCCAAACCGGTTAGGGCAGTGGTCGTCAAACTGCGGCTCGCGAGCCATATGCGGCTCTTTGGCCCCTTGAGTGTGGCTCTTCCTAAGCCTTAGGAGTACCCTAATTAAGTTAATAACAATGTACCTACCTAGATAGTTTAAGTTTAAAAAATTTGGCTCTCAAGAGAAATTTCAATCATTGTACTGTTGATATTTGGCTCTGTTGACTAATGAGTTTGCCGACCACTGGGTTAGGGCATAGCAGCCCCTGGTTCTTGGATTGCCACCTAAAAGACTTATTTCCTGCACAGCTGTCACTGAGTACGTTTATGTCCCTTATGCATTATCGAACAACGTCCTGGCAGATACAGAGTCCTAGAGTTTTACTCAATGACTTATTAACTTTGTAAATTATAAAGTTATATATGTGTGATCATTTACTTAATAGATGTGTAGAAGTTGCAAAAGTAGTACAGAGAGTTCCCATGCATCCCTTACCCGGTTTCCCCTGTTGTTAGCATCTCACAGTGCCAACATGCATTTGGACTGCCGCGAAACCGAGATTGGTGCGATTTACTAACGAACTCCAGCATCTGCTTGGATGGAGCCAGCAAAGTGCCCTTCCCTTCATTCCAGGACCCCACCCGGGAGGCCACAGTGCATTTAGTTGTCATGTCTCCTTATTCTCTTCTGGTCTGTGACCGTTTCTCAGGTTTTCCGTGAGCACTGGTGAAGTACGTTATAACATTTCCTTCAGTTTGAGTTTGTCTGATATTTTTCTCATAATTAGACAAGGTTTGGGTTTTTGGGAAAAATGCCCAGAGGTGAAGTACCTTTCTTGTCACAGGATGTCAGGAGGTACATCATTGGTAATTTTAATCTTCACCATCTGGTTAAGGTGGTGGCTTCCAGCTAGCTTCATTGTGCAGTTACAATTTTCCCCTTTGATTCCATTGTAATGCTTTAGATCTGAATGTAATCTAGTCACTAAATCAAAACATGCGGGCTTGATGGAACTTAAGACACGAGCCATTTTAAGTGGATTTTTGTTGCATGTTTATATGCTGATGAATTGTGAGCTTTAGAGCTTATCCAGTTATCTATGACAGGGTGGTCGGTTCGCAGGGGAAAATGGTAGGGAAGCAGGATGACCTGGTGAGGCTGAAGAATGGGTAGAGTGAAGGTCAGCCAGGGGAAGTGCTGGCAGGGTAGGAGGACGATCGGAGAATGGGATGACTGAACTGGGGGCTCCTGAGGTAGAGCCGGTCTAGGGGAGTCAAGCTCCAGGTGTGGCCACGGGAGAGCATGAAGGCCACACAGGTAGAAGAAGAGGCCCTTAGAAAGGAGGCAGGCAGCCAGCTGGGACATTAAGTTGTTCAAGAAGCCATCCGTTTGAAATGTTCTAGAGTAATGCTGGGACTGTGAGCTGAAGGAGGGAGTGATTAGGACACCTATTTGGGACAGCAACGGGGAGAAGTAGGCAGCTTCATATTCCCATGACGTGCCCTAGAGAGCAAGTTTTTGTTTTGATTTGTTTTACAAAAGGCAAAACAGAAGCAAGGGGAATGCTGCCCCCTCTTCCTGACCCTGAGGATGTGGGAGAAGGAGCTGTCTCCACTTGAGTGGGCTTCAGGGAAGCTGTGTTCTTGGGTGGCAGCCAGGGTTCAGTTCAGGCGAGGAGATGGAAGGACATTTAGTGATGATGTAGGGGAGTGTGTTTTCTGCAACAGGAGCCCTGGGGGGTAGGGCAGAAATGTTTGGGAAGGAGGCAGATGAGGCCCTTGGGCACAGGGAGAGAAAGCCCAGGTCAGCTTGGGTTCAAGAGGAGAGGATGATGGTTGGCCAGGGGGGCTTACATCTTGAGCATGGATCAAGAATTACAATAATGCACTCATTGATGATTTAGTGACTGACCATTTATTAAGTGTGTTCTCTGTGCCACATGGAAGCTAGGAACTAGAACACAGACATGAATAACACAAAGTCCCTGCCATGTGGAGTGTACCTTTTAGTGGGACAGACACATGGCCACGGGGAAGTGCGATGAGGAAGAATCAGGCAGGGTAAGAGAACTGATCGAGACAGGGGCTGCCATGTTAGGTGGGGTGGTTGGCAAAGGCCAAACTGAGGGATGGCTTTGAGCAGGAAGCTGAAGGGAGCAGGGAGAGCAACGATGGGAGTTTCCCGCAGAGACAGTGGCAGCCCATGGGGTGTGTGGAGGGAGACTTCCCTTGGATGTAATGGATCCCCATACACTGTTTCCACCAGAGACACAAGCCAACATCATCTGTAAGACCAAGGAAAGTAAGAGCTGAATAGAAGCTATTCGGTCACCTGATCCAACGTACTCTATTTTGCAAGTAAGAAAGGTGACCCCCAGAGAGGTGAGGTGACCTGACCAAGGAACGGCGACTTCCAGGAGGGTGGAGCACCTGTGCTCATGGCTCCGTGCCCCAGCCTCATTGCCACCTGGAGATCAGCCTATCAGATTGGGAATTCCATGATGATGGATCATCACCTCAATCTCATGCCTCAAGTTCTGCACGTCCCGCTCAACCCCCTCACTGCCCTGCCCCTCATCATCCCTCAAAAGATCACAACCTCATCCAGACCCACAACTGTCTGAGCGGAGGAACTGCCTTGCACATCTCAGGCCTCAAATCTTCGGAAAGTTAGCACTGAGCGAAACAACCTTCCAACTGGGCCTAAAGCAGCATTGTGTCCCCAACAACTGCTGGCAGAGATAACAAGAAAGCAGATATGCTGACAGCTGGACTGATGGCTGCCGAATGAACATTAAAAACATCGTTTAGAATTAGGGTGTTGTGTTAGCTTATCTGCACCAATAGAAATGCCTTCCTTCTATTGATGTAATTATTCCCCTTCCCTTTTTCACATACACCCCTCTCCTTCACCTCCTACTCAGAACACTATCTGGTGTCTGCCTGAATCAGTGCTTCCGAATAGCTATTCTTTTGAATCTCAGATAACTGCTTGTTGCCTCTCACGTTGAAAGGCCTTGTATTTGTAGATTAACAAGCCAGACATATTAGCACTTACACGTGCAAATAAATGTGCTCTTCAAAATACTCTGGAATCTTTCAAGATGGCAAGAGTTGTGGAAAGTAGGCTTTGGGTCAAAGGCACCTAAGTTAAATCTTGGTTCTAGAACATTCTAGCTAGCAGTGTGACTTTGGGTGAGTTACTTTCCTCTCTAAACCTTAGCTTCTTCAATTATAAAATGGACATAAAATTATATTTACTTTACAAAACTGATGTGAGGACTAAGTGGAATAATAGAAACTAAGGTACCTGTGCTTGGTGTATCACAGACTCAGAAATGTTTTCTTTCTTCACCCTTTGGAAAATGCTCTTAGAAAGGGAAACATTAATTTAAGCCACTTACGATGCCAAATCATTATCTTCAGGAGGTGAATTGCACCTTTGAAAATGGTCAAAAGCTCTTAGGATTCAAGTGTGAGAAAGAAGACAAGCAATCAAGTGGACAATGTAAGGTGCAGCCCTGCATTAATGATTTTCGTACATGGGCCATGGCCGGTCTAAGGAGCTCACAGTCTATGAATGGCAGTGATGTTGCTACTGAGTAACAAACACATGTCTGCCTGAGAGGGGTGGTTTTCAGAAAGAATGTGTGTGGGGTTGGAGACATTCTGGGAACTTTGTCTAAAAATAATTTTTTCTGTCTTGTATGTTAACCAATAACCCTATAGCACCTCTACATAAGTCATAGAGACAAGCTATTAGATAATTCCCCACATAATTAGCTATTCTTTACTAACCTGGCATGGTTTTAGCAAACAAAAATAAGCAATTAATAAATTACTTGAATTTAATAATTATGTAGACATTTTCCACACCTTGGGTTTTAAACCAAGAAAGTTATTAATAATTTTTTTATGAGAATCTCTACTTAGGCCATTAACTATTACTTTAAATAACATGTAACCTTTATAACATCAGGATTAGTCAAACTTTAGAACTATTTTCTCATCTTGTATACAACAAACACCCTAGGGAGGAAGTTTAAAGCCTTTTTCTTTTGCATTGATTTCCTCAATTGTGAAATGGGGATGTGAGAATTACCTACCTATCATAACATTAATGAGGGCTAAATGAGTCCTTACACTTACAGGTTTAAACCATGCCAGGAGCGAGTGAGTTCGTTATTACTCTCATTATTCTAATCTGATACCCACACAATAACACTAGGTCGTGTGCTGCAGACAGTTCACTACACTGGAATCCTTCATTCCCCTTATGATTAAAAGATGTCATCCAAAGTTAGCTCTCTGGGTTTTGTTTTATGGTCATCAAAAATTCATTTTTTGTAGCACCATAATTATGCAAAGAGAAGTAAATGTAAAGACATGACCCTTCAGTGTGGCATCAGGCATGGAGGCCCCAAGTGGTGAAGGGGAGTTTATCTTGGTTCGGTCATGTGAGGCACTCCTGTGGCTGTGCTGGCAGCAACTGGCCAAGTTAGAGTTTGACCTTGAACATTCCTTTCTGCCTTGTGCAGGCCTTTGCCACAGTGATCATGGGATGAAGATATAACTTGGAGTTTGGCAGTCACACCAGGTGCTGAGACCAAAAGAAAACATGGGGAACCTGGGGTAGCAAGCCTCAGTATGACTTCCTCTCCTTAGTCCTCCCGGATCCCGAGGGGCACCTGGGCTGTGAACCTCCTCTCCCACCCAGAAGAGTCTTGGTTTAGGGTCACAGCTCTCAGATAAGAGGAAAGAAAGCAGTGACACATATGGTGTAGTCACGGCACCTGGAGAACACTGGCTGCACTCATACCCCGTCGCGAGTGAGAGAGAAAATTCCGGACTTCCTCAAGAGGACCTGAGTGGCAGTGGGAGGCAAGACGCCAAAGGCTGAGGATGTGCCAAAGGAAGACATTCCATTTCCCCTTCTGTGTCTGTCCAAGTCAAGGATTCTGGAAGCAGGAGTAGATAAGGAAGGCCACTCACCTTTTATCTCAGAACAATCTGAGGAACCAAATTGGTCCTGTGATCCAATCAGTTTGGATGTCCTGCCAGACACACTGAGCAACTTGTTTATTCTGGTCTTACTCCTCTCTCAGACTAAAGCCACCAAAAGACACAGAAACTAGTAACAGTCTTTTAAGTACCGAGTAGGCACAGTTCAGAAGATGAGTCTTTCCATTCCCTCAAGATATACACCTGCATACATATCTTCATATGTGCTGGACACTGGGAGTACAACAAACAACCTGACAACACCTCTAGCTGCACAGACTGAAACCGTAGAGGGGAGACAGAGTTACACAGAGATTAGAGTGACAGAGTGATTGGATGTAGGACAGAAGAACAGAGTGCCGTGGGAGTGTGTAGGAGGAGGATTTAATTCATCATGTATTTTATATGGAAAAGGAATAATGAATCTATTCTTTTACTTCTTTAAAAGTCCAAATGCAGACCTATTTGGTTACCATAGGTGTAGGCTTTGCTGGCCAGCCCCTTTCCAGACTCCCAAAGCATCTCCAACTAGTTCCGATGGCCCTTTCAAGTGGGCATGTAATAGACACTGCATTGGAGCAGTTCTGGGCACTCCTATTCCTTTATCACTTCTAGTTTTAACTTTATGTGGTAAAAACTGGCTGAGGTCCTTTATTCAACTATTTCAACATCCATGAAATGTCAAGTAGCTCCCTCTATCCCATCTCCCCACCGCAAACCCACCTAGAATGCCTTACAGGCTCTCACAAAGAGAGGTGCTGGTTCCTTATAGCAGTACAACCTGTTAACATGCTCCCTAAATTGTTCATACCACTAAAGTCAATATGTGATACACTTATATCTCCTTTCACCCCAAATACCCAGAAAATCACTTTCCATAATAAGATGTGACATTATCAATGTCATTTATCTAATGTATCACAATCACTTTATTCTGAATCCATGAGAGTAGACTGAGCTACTCAGCCAACTGAAATGAATGTCTACAGAGTCTACTTGACTTAGAATTAGAACATCCAGGAATAATTAGAGTTGGAAACTAATTTTGAGATTATTGACTTCATCTTTATTATTTGACAAAAGAGAAAGTGGAAGCTCAAGGAAGTTGGGTCACTTAGAGTCATCTGGCTGGTGAGGACTAGTAGCACCTGAGGACTGGTGTGCCCAGCACAGTGCCTGGTATATGGCACCATGCAGATGCAATACATATACTTTAAGTGAATGAGTGATGATTGTTGAGGTGTGTGAGGCACTGTTCTAGGACCTTTGCATGCATTAACTCATTTCTCACAACAAGCCAATGAGGTAAGTACTGTTAGTATCCTTATCGTCCTGTAGTTTTCCAAGTACAGGTCTTTTGCCTTTGGTTAAGTTTATTCCTAAGTATCTTAACTTTTTTGTTGCAATGGTAAATGGGATTGTTTGTTTAGTTTCTCTTTCTGAGAATTCATTATCAGTGTATAAAAAAGCCATCAATTTTTGGGTGTTGATTTTGTATCCTGCTACATTGTGAATTCATTTATTAAATCTAGTAGTTTCTTTTGGTGGAGTCTTTAGGGTTTTCTATGTACAATATTATGTCATCTGTGAATAATGACAGTTTACTTCCTTCTTTCTGACTTGGATGCCTTTTATTTCTTCTTCTTGTCTGATGTTTATGTGATGTATTACATTTATTGATTTGCAAATATTGTACCAGCCTTGCATCCCTGGAATAAATCCCACTTGGTCATGGTGTATGATCTTTTTAACATATTGCTGGACCCAATTTGCTAATATTTTGTTGAGGATTATGGCATCTATGTTCATCAAGTATTAGTATCTTTAATTCTCTGAGTTAAGAAATTTGCTTAAGCCCTGACTGGTTTGGCTCAGTGGATAGAGCATTGGCCTGTGGACTGATAGGTCCCAGGTTCAATTCCAGTCAAGGGCATGTACCTTGGTTGCGGGCACATCCCCAGTGGGAGGTGTGCAGGAGGCAGCTGATGGATGTTTCTCTCTCTTTGATGTTTCTAACTCCCTATCCCTCTCCCTTCCTCTCTGTAAAAAATCAATAAAATATATTAAAAAAAGAAAAACAAATAAATTTGCTTAAGATAACATGGGCACAAAAAGACAAAGACAAGATTTGAACCCAGGCCTTCTGACTGAGTCTGTAATATATATTTATTTTTATTCTTGTATGTGCCCTGACTGGGGATTGAATTTGCAACTGTGGCATAGTGGGAAGATGTTCTAACCAACTGAGCTACTCGGTTTGGGCTAAGTTAGTGATCTTAAACATTGTGCTATCTGGATGATGAAGATACAAATACATAACAGCATATATAACCCTGAGGGAAGAGGAGAGGATTGGGGGACTATTTAAAAACAAAAATAAAGTAGACAAATGTATAGTATTACCACAAACATATATGTTTTATACCAAATACACATAAACCACAGTTTGATACCCCTTCAGACTGCTAGAGAAGGTGGGTTTGCTGAATCGAACCTTAGAGACGATACAAAATAAGATAGGGCACGACATGTACTTGCTTGGCATATGTTTTCAATTGTAGCAACTAGAATTATGCTGTTCATAAAAAAATTAATTATACACATAAAATCATAGTTATAATGACTACCTTCTGAAAGTTAGCTAGCTAAATCTACTTATTTTTTAAGTGCCAAAGAGCACAGTTTCATAAGAAGTTAGTGCCATTGTTGCATTATTTGTCAGTATTATGATTCTTACACCATCATACCAACTTGGAGAGTAACCTCTGGGCGTGCAGGTATTTCTAATGTCTCACCATGGACACTTACCATAGTAGGCTTGGTGGACATTCCTTGGAACCCTCCCATTTAAAGGCTTACTTGCATAGTGCTAATTTTGCTAAACTTGATATTGGTTTCTCCACGATTACTGCAAATGGATTTGAAGTTCTCTTTAAATCCCTAAAGAACAACTTTTCCTCCTTTCCTGGCTAAAGGAGCCAGTGGCTGGCACTCCTGGGCTGTGGAGAGGGGTGACTGGAAGACTGGGCTCCCCCACATTGGAAGTGCATATGAGGGATCTGTCCTGCTGTCCTTGAAGTGATGACTGTGGGCTTCTTTTCATCCTCTTCCACATCTCCGCTCTCCTCTGCAAGGCACCCCTCTCCCCCTTCACACCCCACCCCACCGCATGGGGCACCTATTATGCAGATCTCTGCAGGAGCCTCCATTTCGGACACAGAGGGTAAGCCTTTGACTCTTAGGCTTAAAGCTGTCTACATCTTAGCATATAAATAATTCACAGCGGCACTTCCTTTATGATTCATTTATGTTTGAAAATCCTTGTAAATGCCTATTCCATGGCACACATAATAATCCATTCTTGAAAATGTTACAGTTCCCAGTCAGGTTTCAAACAGCCATCACTAAAACGAAGAGACTGTTTTGATGTCTCTTAAAATTCTTGCCTGAGTCTCGATGGCAGAATGGCCAGCCCTTAAATATTATAAACATGAAACCAAAGCATTGCCTGCCTCACATCAGCAGAGCTAAGGAGCGCCCGGTGGTGACAAAGCCAGCAGGGGCAGTGACAACAGGAAGGAGCCCAGAGATCTCAGAAACATAAGCCCCGCAGGTGCTCCCTCCCAGGACAATAGTGGCTGTAGAGAGAAGTGCTGTCCTGAACTCGCCACCCCCACTGCAGGACGCGTCTAGAAGGGTGCTCAGTACCAAGCTAGTTGACCCTCCTCATTTCCGGGTAAGAAAGCTGAGGTCCAGGGTTAGAATGGCTTGGCCAGTTTCAAATCTCTAATAGGTGGTGTTAGTGCTTATTCCCCACAGATCATTTCTATCTGAATATTAATAAGCAGGAGCTCCAGGTGAATCACCCATGCAATGGTTAAGTGGTTCAGAGGTAGTTTCAGTGGCTTATGGTTCACTAGGTATTTACATATAAATACAGTGATTTTCCAAATTCTATAATTTATCCTTCATCTATTGCAGCAATGCTTTATGAAAAGAAAAAAAGAATTAAAACTCACATCCTAGGCAGAAAGATAAACAGGTCAAAACAGACTTAGAGGAAGCATATCAGGAAGTGTCCTAGCTCTGAAACTCTATGCAAATGTAATTCACACAAGAAACAAAATATTCTTGTTCCTCAAACACCACGTGTTCTGTATCGCAAATAAAAACATCACAGAGGTAAATAACTATGTGATGCAGGTATGAATAGGTCCCATAAACTTAAAACAGCTTGGTAAATGAAACTTTCTATTTTTAGCCTTACGAGCAACAGAGGAGAGAAAAAAAAATTCAAAAGGATTAGTAACCAGAGCTATTATACAAGGTAGAGGAGAAAAAATCAGAAGCCAAGGTTCCTAGTCCCAAAATATCCTTACAGGAAGCTCTGTGAAATAATTTTCCATGAAAACAGGAGACACATCTCATAAATAATCAGCTGGGCGGGGCTGTGATTGGGACAAGGAACCTACGGAGGAAGGAGGGAAATGCTGAGGAAGCGCCCTGTGCTGCCGGCCTGCCCAGGCCTTGGGAAACTTGTGGGGTCCAAGGCCAAGACACTAAATATTTATATTCTTCTTATAAAATGTGTCTTTTATTGAGAAATTGAGTCAGTCTACTGTGTCCAAAGAGTTCCTTAAAGTAAGATCCTCTTTTATTCTCTATCTTTCCTTGTCAAACTGTCATTTGGAAATAGAGGAGTCAGGCAGAGAGGCTGGGTGGAGATTTCTAGCAATCTGCCTGGGACACTTATTTCTCATATATTGGATTAAAAATAAAAGCAAACACAAAACAGCAACAACAAATATTATATATATATATTTAAATCAGGTCTCAAGTCTATATACCTGAATGTAAGTGCTGTCCCATCCTAAATTTAAATATAAGATCATGAGTGGTGGGCACACAATGCAATATACATATCATGTATCATAGAAATATACAGCTGAAACCTATATGACCCTATGAATCAATGCCATCCCAATTAATTTAATTAACATCATTTTAATATCAAAAAATATATAAGATCAATTGTTAGTGATAACCAAGAAACAAAAACCTTAAGATTAAACTGTGGCAAGACCCCAAGATCCTTGAGAATCATACTTCACCCTCCCATTCTTCCACGTGGGAATGCATTGAGAACAGAGAGAGCCTTGAGGAGCCCTGAATGCCCAAAATGAATGAATCAGTGTGAAAAAGCCAAGCTATGCCTACAGTCCTACTAACTCCCCAACAGTTAGGAAGAGTCAATTCATACACAAGAGAGGAGACAACCAATGAAGAGTATATGTAAAATGGAAAAGCTAGAGACAGGACATCTGAACCTGGGCAGGAGGTAGGTGAGAGCTGCAGCGGGTGGGCTGAAAGGTCTGTGGAAAGATCAGGTGAACCTCTGAGACCCCCCTGCTGCTGCCTTGTATGTCCCCATCGCATCCCTCACCAGCAATCCTCCTGATCCTGGTGAACCCAACATCATCAGGCTCTCTCACCCAGGAATTTGATAGTGCTGCCCCTCTGCCTCTCATCCCTATCCACTTCACCCACCTGCCCTTGAAATCACCCACTTCTCTTAAGATTCACCTCAGATAAAGGAACCCAAACAAAACAAGTAAACCACAAGGGAAGAGAACAAGAGGAGGAAGGAACAGAAGAGAACTATAAAAACAATTAAAAAAATAACAACAACAACAAAACAATTGACAAAATGGCAATACGTGCATATATATCACTAATTATTTTAAATGTAAATCAATGAAATGCTCCAGTAAAAAGACATAGGGTGGCTAAATAGATTTAAAAACATGATTTATATCCATGCTGCTTATAAGAGATTCACTTGAAATCAAAAGACATACAGACTAAAAATGAAATGATGGAAAAAAGTATTCCATGCAAATAGAAACAAAAAGAAAGCGGGGGTAGCAATACTCATATCAGAAAAAATAGACTTTAAAACAAAAAAATATATTTAAAAAGGACATTATATAATTATTAAAGGGTCACTCCAAGAAAAGGATATAATAATCATAAATATTTACACACTCAACATAGGAGCATCTAATTATATAAAGCAAATATTAATGAACAGCCAAAACCGGTTTGGCTCAGTGGATGGAGCGTTGGCCTGCCGACTGAGGAGTCCCAGGTTCGATTCCGGTCAAGCGCATGTGCCTGGGTTGCGGGCGCATCCCCAGTGGGGGATGTGCAGGAGGCAGCTGATCGATGTTTCTCTCTCATCGATGTTTCTAGCTCTCTCTCTCTCTCACTTCCTCTCTGTAAAAAAAAAAAAAAAAATTAATGAACATAAAAGCATATTTAACTGTAACAAAATGATAGCAAGGGATTTTAATACCCCACTCACATCAAGAATAGATCATCCAGACAGAAAATTAGTAAGGAAATAATGGCTTTAAATGTTACATTAAACCAGATTTACTGAATAGACATTTATAGTACATTCATCCAAAAATATGCAGAGTACACATTCTTTTTATGTGCACATGGGACATTCTCTAGATAGATCACATATTATTTTACAAATCAAGCCTGAAGAAATTCAAGAGCAGTGAAATCATATCAAGCACCTTTTCCTACTACATGGCATGAAACCAGCAATCAACTACAGAAAGAAAACTGGAAAAAACACATATACATGGAGTCTAAACAACCAATGTTTCAAAGAGAAAATAAAAACCATCTTCAGACAAATGAAAATGAAAACACAACTTTCAAAATTTATGAGGTGCAGCAAAAGCAGTTCTAAGAGAAAACCTACCTCAACAAATAAAAAATAAAAAAAACAACTAAACAATCTATCTCTACACCCAAAGAAAGTAGGAAAAGAAGGAAAAAATAAAACCCAAAGTTAACACAAAGAACATAATTAAGATCAGAGTGGAAATAAACAAAAATAGAAATTTAAAAATAATAGAAAAGGTCTAAGAGCTGGTTCTTTGAAATTAATAAAATTGACAAACATTTAGCCAAACCCATCAGGCGGAGAGGAGAAACAGAAATACAGAAAGGGAACAAGAAAAAGATGGAGGAATGAAAAAGGAAAGGAAATGCAGGGCTGCACGTGGGAGTGGGTGGCCTCTGCGGTGGTGGGGGTGCAGTGGGGGTGAGGGTGAGGTGAAACAGCTGGGCCTGGTGGGGTGCAGGCCGCGCTGAGCGGGGAGCCCCGCCCAGACGCGGGAGGAGGGCGGTGGCCCCCAACTCGGGCCATTGGGACTGAGAGGTGGACAGTCTGAGGCCTTCGGGGTGGAGGCGCTCCTGCTTGGCAGCAGCAGTGCCCCGGCCACGTGGACCTCAGCTACCCTCGCTGGGCGAGGTACCCCACTCTGGGAGGGGAGGTACAGGTTAGCTGGGGCAGTCAGACGCTAAAGAGGATACCGATTTCACCCTCGAGGACTGGACCCCAAAGACACTGGCCAGGTTTAGGTTGGTGGCACGTTAAGTGTATTTTGTTGACTAGAAGTTGGGGCATCCCAGGCAGGGAATGGGGAAAGGATGGCAGCAGGGAGGCTAGGGAAGGGGGGGCGTCAAAGGCCTGGCCGGGGATGGACCCTGGGCTGGGGGTTAACGCCCCCAAAATGGAAGCTTTAATATCAAAGTGCGCTCAGGCGGGGCTGGAAGCAGGAGAGGAAAGGGGAAGGTTTAAAAGAAAAGCCAATGAACATGGTGGGGTCGGGGTGGGTGGGTAATAATAGGGAAGGAGGGAGGGAGGCAGGGTTCAGGCTCACAAGGGAAAGGCAAATGTGGGGGAGGGAGGGAGGAGTAAGAAGGAGACAGACATGGGGAATGAAGGGAGAGAATGAAGGAGGGAGGGAGGGTGAGGGGTTGTGGGAGGTTCAAAGGAAGGGAGAGAAAGAAAGCAGGAAAGAGAAGGATGCTAAAATGGGTGAGGCCAGGAAAACAGTTAAATAAAAAGAAGAAACAGACTGTGAGAGTGAGGGGAGTTTAAAAGGAGGAGTTAGTAAGAAAATTAAGTACAGGGTGATTTTTTTAAAAATGTAGTCGGACATCCCCTGAGGGACCCCGGACTATGAAAGGGCGTAAGCTTGGCTGGGCACCCCACCCCCACCTTCCACTGCTGTGCATGAATTGTGTGCACCAGGCCTCTAGTTGAATGAAGGAGGGAGGGAGGGTGAGGGGTTGTGGGAGGTTCAAAGGGAGGGAGAGAAAGAAAGCAGGAAAGAGAAGGATGCTAAAATGGGTGAGGCCAGGAAAACAGTTAAATAAAAAGAAGAAACAGACTGTGAGGGTGAGGGGAGTTTAAAAGGAGGAGTTAGTAAGAAAATTAAGTACAGGGAGATTTTTTTAAAAATGTAGTCGGACATCCCCTGAGGGACCCCGGACTATGAAAGGGCGTAAGCTTGGCTGGGCACCCCACCCCCACCTTCCACTGCTGTGCATGAATTGTGTGCACCAGGCCTCTAGTAAAGAATGAAAATAATCTCAATAGATAAAGAAAAAACATTTGATAAAATTCAACATACTTTTATGATAAAAACTCTTAACAAAGTGGGTATAGAAGGAACATACCTCAACATAATACACATTTTTTATGACAAATCTGTTACTAATACCATAATAAGCTTTTCCTCTAAGATCAGGAACAAGACAAGGTTGCCCACAATCATCATTTTATTAAACATAGTATTGAAAGTCCTAGTCCAAATCATAAAGAAAGAAGTACAATTCTCATTATTTTCTATAGAAAATACAGAAAATCCTAAAGACTCCACCAAAAAATTATTAGGACTAATAAATGCATTTACTAAAGTTGCAGGATACAAAATCAATATACAGAAATCAGTTGTATTTCTATATACCAATAACAGATGATCAGAAGGAGAAATTATGAAACAATCATATTTACAAGTGCATCAAAAAGCATAAAATACTTAGGAATACATTTAACCAAAGAGGTGAAAGAACTGTATTCTGAAAACTTAAGACATTAAAGAAATTAAGTAGAATACAAATAAATGAAAAGATATACCTTGTTCATTCATTGAAAGTATTACTATTTTTTAAATGTCCTTACCACCTTACTATTTGTAAAGCAATACAGAGATCCAATGAAATCCCTATTAAAAAACCAATGGTATTCTTCCCAGAACTAGGAAAACTAATCCTAAAATTTATGTGGAACCACAAAAGACCTTGAATAGCCAAAAAAAAAATTTTGAGAAAGAAGAAAATAGGAGATATCACACTTCCCAGTTTCAAAGTATACTACAAAACGACAATAATCAAAACAGAATTATACTGGCATAAAAACAGATATATAGATCAGGGAAATAGAGAGCCCAGAAATAAATCCTCACTTACATGATCAATTAATCTATGACAAAAGAGTCATGCATATACAATGGTGTAGAGACAGTCTCTTCTATAAGTGGTGTTGGGAAAACTGGACAGATACATGCAAAAAAAATGGAATTGGACCATTTTGTTACACGACATACAAAAATAAACTCAAAATAGATTAAAGACTGAAACCATAAACATAAAATCTGAAACCATAAAACTAGAAGAAAGCATAGGCAGTAAATTCTTTGACATTTGTCTTAGCAATATCTTTTTGGATATGTTTCTCCAGGCAAGTGCAACAAAAGCAAAAATAAACAAATGGGACTACATTAAACTAAAAGTTTTTGCACAGTGAAGGAAACCATCAATAAGACGAAAGACAACCTTCAGAGTGGATGAAGATATTCGCCAATGAGTCATCTGATAAGGAGTTAATATCTAAAATATACAAGGAACTCTTGTAACTTAACACCAAAAATTTTAAAAAAGTAAAATCCAATTAAAAAGTGGGTAAAGGACCTGAATACATATTTCTCCAAAGAGGACATACAGTTGGCCAACAGACATATGAAAAAATGCTCACCATCACCAATCATCAGGGAAATGCAAGTTAAAAGCACAATGAGATCACACCTATCAGAATGGCTATTATCAAAAAATCAACAAATAATAAATACTGGCAAGAATGTAGACTGTTGTACACTGTTGGTGGGATTGTAAATTGGTGCAACCACTATAGAAAACAGTATGGAGATTCCTCAAAAAATTAAAAATAGAGCTGCCATGCAACCCAGCAATTCCACTTCCGGGTTTTTATCTGAAAAAAAACAAAAATGTTAATTTATAAAGCTATATGCACCTTATATTCATCTTGCAGCATTACTTACAATAGTTAAGACATTGAAGTGACTTAGGTGTCCATTGATAGATGAATGGATAAAGAAGATGTGGTATATATGTACAATGGAATATACTCAGCAATAAAAAGAATGAAATCTTGCTATTTGTGACAACATGGATCAACCCAGAGGGTATTATGCAAAGTGTAGTAAGTCAGACAGAGAAACACAAACAATATATGATTTCACTTATATGTGGAATCTAAAAAAACAAAACTAATAAAAACAAAACAAAACAAAAACAGATCCACAGATATAGAGAACAAGCTGATGTTTGCCAAAGGTGAGAGGATTGGGAGATGGGGGGAAATTAATTTCAGATAATCTCCTCTGTGGAGTCTCTTCCTAGCCTCCCTTTGTCTCTAAACCACCCTGCCAGGGACCATTCTCCCCTCTCGGCTCTACTGTTCTTCACCAGCGGCCAGAGTATTTGTTTATCTGCTTGTCTCTACTGACCATCCCACTGGGGTTAACCTCGCCCTCTCCCCCACCTCCCTGGTTCTGCATGTGTGAATCTAAGTGCCTTCCCAGAGTTCCATACCTGGGCATCCTCCAAGGGGCCCTGAGCAGGAGGCCTGTGAACCTGAGGCAACACTATCAGTTGCACCTGGTAAAGCTGGTCACCACCTGCACAGGTAAGTAGCCTGTGTCTGGGACAGGGTGCAAACTGGAGTGCAGGGTGTTGGGGAAGTGTGACAGGTGCCAGCATGGCCACTGGGCAGAGTTGGGGAGGGGGGTGGGCAGGAACAGCAAGGAGGGACAATGTCTGGCTTCTGAGGGGAGTTTTATCTTCACCCAGGCATGAGGTCATTCACCTGAAATATCAAGACAAAGACCAGCAATCCTGGTAACTGCAGGCACCAGCTGTCCACCATGATTGAGTCAAGTTCTGCAGTTTACATCCTTACGGCAGATCAGTAGGCCCTGCAACAAGGTGCGTGCCATGTGGAGAGAGAGGAAAGGGAGCTAGAGCCTCTGAGAAAGCTAAGGAGGTTAGCACAAAAGTGTTTGCTTAGAGCTCACGTACTCTATCCCTCTCATATATGTTAGGGAAATCCACAGAGGAGGCCTTCCCAAAGCTACCCGACTAGTAAGTGGCAGATCTGGGCCTAGAACACAGTTAACTCACAGCACACTCACCTGTAAGAACATGATGGGAACAAACCCTCAAGCAACACAACTTAGATGTTTTAATACAAAAATACAAGAAACACATTTCTGAGAAGTGGGAGGCCCCCTGGGACATTACAGCAGCACCAATTCAGGAGGCTTCCCCCTGGATTTTGTACCTGAGTGCTGTACAAACAACTACACTTGCCAGGCATGGGCAGCACATGGATGGTTGCCCCCCGGAGCCCTGCCAATGCAGGCGCAGCCCAGCACCCTGCAGCCCAGATCAACATTATGCAGAATCCTTCACCCAGAGCTGGACAAAGGCAAGGTTTATGCAACATTAGGAAAGTGCATTACCATCCTCGCATTTGAAATTCTGGCTGAGACACAGCACAGAAAATTACATCATGTCTTGTGGACTCTTGCCCAAGGCTGAGACCAGGCACAGCCCTCTGTGGCCCAGGTGCTGCCCTGGCTTGACACCATCCTGAGCGCCCCTTCCTCCTTTCCTAGGTGTTACCCCCAAGTGATGGTACACTGTCAGGGTCAGTCTTGGATCCAATAAAACATAAAGCACCTCAACTATTCTGCATGTGTTTGTTGTTGATGGCACCCTACTTACTTACTTACTTAATTTACTTACTTACTTCTAAATATTCTCTATTCTCCTCTTCTAATAGGAATGTTTGGTTTCTTGGGAGGACTGGTCGAGCAGGTAAATTTAGCTCTAGGTAACTGACCAGCCCACATGATCAGATTTCAAGGAAGTGGAGAACATGGAAGATTTTATTCTTCTGTTACCAACGTAGATCAACTTTACATCTGTTTTCTAATGTTTACTATATATAAGTAACCTTACAACAATTTCTTATAAATTCACAGTCTATGACTGATATTATGGTTCAGAAAGCATCTCAAAGTGTCCGCAAATGAAAATAATTAGATTTACCTCTTCTTGGCTTGTAAAGGCCTCTGCAAGTGATTAGGTTGTCTCCATGGAAAAGGGGCCTTTTTAGGTTCTTTCTCCAAAATTTCTACACTTGGGGTGCAAAGGCCCCCATGACACACAGCGCCAACTCTTCCTTTAACTGCATATAAGTTTTGTGTCTTTAATATTCTGAAGTAAGCATGATAGCAGGTGTATGTAGGAAATCTATACTGCCTAAATTGTACTACAGTAATATTACATTTAAAAAACTTACCATGGTCATTTATACCACCTTAGGTATTATTATTATTACTACTGATGCTACTATTGTAATTTTACAGAGAAGGAAAATAAATAACCAGAGAAGCAATGCATTTGCTTTTAGGCCCTCCTCTTGTCCAGGGTTAGATTTCAGACATCTCCTAACCCGAAGACTGATTTTTAAGTAAGTGGCCAAAGATTTAATAGTCCTTGTGTCTATTTCATTATTATCAGCTCCTACCTTAATTCATTTCCTTTTCTTAGGTTCTTTTGGTTTATTTTGTTGTTTTTTTTCTTCCAGTGTCTTAAGATGAATTCTAACCTGTATTTTAAAATTTCCTTCTATAGCAAAGAAGGTTTTAAGGCTATTTCTTCTAAATACACCTTTTCATGGATCCCATAGGTTTGGCATAAGCATTCTAATTTTAATGCTTGCTAGATAACTGTAATTTCACCCTCAACCCCCTTTTTGTTTTAAGATATTTATGAGCATACACCTAAATTCCTAAGTATTTATGATTGGGTCTTTATACAATTAATCTAATTTTACTGGGTGTCAACTAGAAACTGATAGCTCTAAAATTTCTACTTTCTTGAACTATTTGAAATGTCTTTCATCATCAGGTACCACATTTAATTTTATAAATTTTAAAGGACAAATAACATAAGAAAAAACTAAATATTCTCTATTTGTAGGATGCAATATTTTTCCTTTTTATTGAATCCATTGGGGTGACACTGGTTAACAAACTTATACAGGTTTCAGGTGCACAATTCTACAAGACATCATCTGTACACTGTGTTGTGTGTTCACCACCTCAAATCAAGTCTCCATCCATCAGCATTTATTCCCCCTTCACCCTCACCTATCCCCCTCCCTCTATACTCCCTCCCCCTTGCAATCACTACACTGATGTCCATATCCATGAGTTCTTTCTCTTGTATTTTTCTTTTTAGCTCAATCCTTCCACCCCTATAGGATACAAATTTCACATGTATTATTACATGATATTATGGATGTGTGAAGAACCCATTTATCTGTGATTATTTAAAGTTTATTAGATCTGCTTAATTGTGAAAATAAGAATATTCAAAATTATCCATTGTATTCGTGCTTTATAAAATGCTATTTATATTACTAGCAGCTTTTGCTTTATATGTTTAGGTCCACGTTGTTTCATGTCTACAGGTATCATACTTTGCATATGGAGGTATCTTATTTTATCTAAACAATATCAAGTAATGTTAACTATGCAACAGATGTGATAGTCTCTTGAGATATCCACCAGCCTTGCAGTGGGAATGCCAACGTGAAAAAGAAAGGCAACACCAAGCGTTGGTGAGGAGGAACAGGCACTCCCCGCTGTATTGGGGCTATGAATCGGCACAACTATTTTGAAAAACTGATAGGATTTACTAAAGCTGATCAATATACACACCCTCAAGTCAGCAGCACATTGTGAATAAAGCTGCTATGACCATTCTTGTAGGGGTCTTGTAGTAAATATATGTGTATACACATGTTTGAGAAGAATGCTCATAACAGCTTTATTCATAATGTCCTCAAACTGAAAGCCCAAATTTCTGTCAGTGACATAATTAATAAATTTTAAAATTATACAACAGAAAGACACAAGAATGAACAAAGTACAGCTCACCACACATAATAGATGAATCTTGCAAGTGTTATGTTGAATGAAAGAAAAGAGTACGCACTAGGAAACTCCATATATTCAAAATTCCAAAGTAGGGAGAACAAATCTATGGTGGCAGAAGTCTGAATAGTGGATGGATCCCTTCCGAGGGTGGAGTCGTGACTAGGAGGGGACAGGAAGGGGCTGCTTCTTCATCTAAATGCTGGTACATGAGTGTGTTCACTCTGTGACGATCCATGAGCAGCTGCCGCACACTCATGACTGTAATTTGTGTGTGTGATATACTCCAGCAAACACCTGTACAGATATAACACAGAGCTCTCCACAGGATTTCATGTGGCACAGAAAGTGCAACACTTTCTCCTTTTTACAAGGTAGAATTCAAACTTCAAGGGAAAGTGTGTCAGGCACTGTGCTAATTTCTTCTCAGAAACCACTTTGTTAAATTGTCAGCACTGCCCATTGAGGTGGGTATTATGATCCCATTTTACAGACTAGCAAAATGAGGCTCTGAATGGAAGCACTTTGTCCAGGACCACACACCTGCTAAGTGGATTATCGCTCTGATTGGAGGCCGGTGGTCTTTAGTTCTATGTGACTGTGACAGGATGACGAGGACAGCGCGTTGAAGTTGGGAGCCTGGCATGAGGACAAATCACTGGGACCTTGTGTGCAGATTTCTTCTTTGTGAGTGTGAAGTGCACAATCTACCTTCCCTTGTGCTAGTTCATATGAACTTATCAGAGATCGCTCACACTAAAACTGAACTTTAGCATTCTTCCTTCTAACTCCTCAACTTCCCTTGCACATTGGTGTTCTTTCTGTGCCCTTTGTCATAAAGCCTGGCATTGTTTCCAGTGTCACTTTATACATGAAACTTTTTCCATAACAGGACTTACTCTTACAGTGTTTGTAAGGATAAAACACTTGTATTATGTGAACCACCAATTCCATTTAATAATATTACAGCTTTACTTGGGGCATTTGATGTTTTTATTTTAAAGCAAGTTAAACTCGGGTCAAAAAATGTTTATTCAAAATATATACACCCTCCCTAATTCCAAAAAGCTTTGGCTCATAAAAAAGGGTACATATGAAATAAAGCTGAAATACACAATTTGCAACCTCATGCAAAGAGGAGGACCTAATTTAGGATCACACAAAGGCCAGGGTTAAATATTAAATTCAGCTCAAAGCTTTCTGGAAGACAAGAAGTACATAAATCTCCTTACCTGATAAAAGGAAATAGAGCAGTTTTTCAAAAAAGACAATTTTCCATAACCAATTTCCAAGAGGCATGCCAAAGAAACTTATACAAAAGGTTTGATAATAAGGGATGCAAATTACATATCAATAAAGAGTGATACAGAAGTGTCATTTAGGAGGAAAACCTTACAAATTGAGCAGCCCGGATTTTATTTTTATAGACTGAGTTCCAAGACAGAAAAAAAAAAGAGAAAACAGAAACAAAGAGAGATTTGGAATTTTAAAATGTGGCCAAGACCAGGCGGTGTGAGCAGGACAGCAGGTCAGCCCTCAGGAGTCAGGCAGCAGTCATGGACCAGGCAGACCGGGTGCCTTCTGTGCCTTAGTTTTATGACCCGGAAAAATGCTAATAACAATACTTTCCCTGCCTACCTCAAATTAAAGCACTCCATGCATGCAAATTGCTCTACTGATGTACAATCATCTAATCTCAAGCAGTGCCACCAAAATGGAAAAAAAAAAAATGCACCAGGGCTCCAAGGTTGAGCAGTAAAAATCTGTCATTCTCATTGCAACCTCTGCCTTGAGGGTGATTTCATTTGTTCCTTTTACTGTCCTTTCCAATTTTGTCAGGAAGAGCATTTATTAGAAAATTTCAATGTGTGACGAATCAGCACAGAATCACAAAAATGTGACCTTTCACTATGAGCGGTGCTTGCCCAATATTCTGTCCTTCCCCTGCGGCACAAGGCCATAAACACGATTCCCCCACTGCAAGTTGCAGAAGACAAAACGTGGGAGCAACTCTCTCAGGGCTTTATCTTCCAGAGAGCATGCTTTTTCCTCCAAGCTGACAGTCCTGTCTTCCAACCTAGAAATTACCAGGGAACCCAGGACTCTGTGCGTGTGTGACATGTATGCGGGTAAATGTGTGCTCATGTATGGGTATGTAATCACCAAACAAGCAAGGCTCAGAATCCGGGAGATGAAGCATTCTCTCTTCCCTAAGGAGCCAAAGGCTTGTCCTTCAACTGGGGACCACTGCAGAGGCACTGCTGCTGAGATGACAAAAGTTGGTGTCATGTTTGGTTACAAACAAGACAATATTTCATTACATAAGCACCTAACCTTTGGCTGCACAACCCCCTATCCATGTGTCATTGCCCAACCAAATGTCCATCCTGAAGCAGAGGAGCAAAGTACCACTGATTAAGAGTGAGGAAACATGGAGAAAAGCCATCGAGGCCACGGGCATCTCTCTATGAACATATGCTGAAGAAGAGAAAGGCCATGCCAACATTACAGATAAATTCTTAAGAGTTTGAGTTTGTATGTTCCATTCAACTGAGCCAAACACACATTGCAAAGGGCTTCATTGTCAACTCAGACCAGTTTAAAATATATCTACATATAATTTTTCTTTTTTTAAACAAAATATTACTGAAAGTATTGCATATGTTGCTCTTTTTTCCCCATCGACCTCTTTTAGGCCACCCCACCCCTGCCCCAAGCCTTCACCATGCTATTGTCTGTGTCCATGGGTTACGCATATAGGCATACAAGTTCTTTGGTTGATCTCTTTCCACCCACTGACCATCCCCCTGCCTTCCCCTTGAGATTTAGCAGTCTATTCCATGCTTCTGTGTCTCTGGATTTATTTTGTTCATCAGTTTACTTTGTCCATTGGATTCCACAAATGAGTGAGAGCATGTGATACTTGTCTTTCTCTGACTGGCTTGTTTCACTTAGCATAATACTCTCCAGGTCCCTCCATGCTGTCTCTAAGGGTAAGAGATCTTTCTTTTTTACTGCTACATAGTACTCGATGGTGTAAACGTACCACAGCTTTCTTATCCACTCATCTACTGATGGGCACTTGGGCTTTTTCCAGATCTTAGCTGTTATAAATTAACTTGCTAGGAACATAGGGGTGCATACATTCTTTCTGATTGGTGTGTCAGATTTCTTAGGATATATTCCTAGAAGTGGGATCACTAGGTCAAGTGGCAGTTCCATTTTTAATTTTTTGAGGAAACTCCATACTGTTTCCCATAATGGCTGGACAAGTTTGCATTCCCACCAGCAGTGCAAGAGGATTCCTCTGGCCTCTGATCTACGTGATTTGGGAGAAGGAAGGACAATGGTTTCATTGGACAACCAGTGAATCTTAGCAACTGCAGTATTATAAACATGCAGCCATGATGTAGTCTAACACTTCATTGCTCTTCTCATTTGTGTTTTAATTCTGTTACTTTTCCCTTCTTGTCCCATTCAGTTAGAGTTTTAACTTCCCACTGAGACCAATGTTGCTTACACATAAGCCTTCGGTATTAATACTGTGTCCCTAAAATTTGGGAGTACTGAGAAAGTCTTCTGACCCCTGCTTCCTCTCTCATAATCTACTGGAATGACTACAGGCTGTGCTCCTGTGTCACAGGATGCCATGGCATTTCAGCAAACATGCCTGCTGCTGCACACACCTCTGAAGGTGAGACCCACACAGCCTTCTCCAAGCCCTTTATCTTGCTCGTTCCCTCCTTCCTTTCATGCACAGTGTGAGTGTACCTGTCTCCTTAAGTGACATTCCTGATCTACCATCTATCCTAATACCAGCCCTTCCCATGCCCAGCTCTCCTCTTCCTTCTTTTCTACTTTCTGATACATATATTCCCACCAAATGTGAAAGCATGAGAAGATGAGCTATGGGGGGAGAAGAGTGGGTAACAAAAAGACTAAAAAGAAAGTATAGCTCCAGATTTGTCTGTTTCTAGTGTCTAAACCTTTAACCTACAAGCTATGTGACAAAACTGATACTGACTTTTTGTTTGATTTATATTATGTATAATGACATCTATTATACCAGGGCTCTTTACTTGTGAGATTCTGAGGCATTTAACTTTGACATAGGCATTGAAGATTATGCTCATCTGATCCTGGTCAAAATTTCTCAGTTGGGAAAATGAGCATTAAAAGTATGTTGTTATTAGAGAGAGAGGGAGAGGGAAAGAACAAAACGCCCCTTTATATCTAAAATTCAGATCAAAACCTTTTTATTTTAAAAATCCAGGGAACCGCTACAATGAAATTGCCAGGAGATTCCACAAAGAGAGCATGTCACTTTCATTAGGAGAAGCAAATTTTCCAAAATTTTCTGTGTGATTTAAGCATACTTTGGATTAAATCAAGTGGGTAGATTTGCATCATTTTAGCTCCATCCAGCCCCATCCCTACCAGGTTGGCATTTATTTATTTTTTAATTTAAATTTGAATTCTTTATTGTTTAAAATGTTACATAAGTCTCCTTTTTCCCCCATTGACCTCTTCCCTCCTGTCCCCACCCCCCAGCACATGCCCTCACCCACCCTCCCCTGTCTGTGCCCATCGGTTATGTTCATATGCATGCATACAAGTCCTTTGGTTGATCTCTTACCCCTTAAACCCCCCGCCTTCCTTATAGGTTGGACAGTCTATTCGATGCTTCTATGACTCTGGTTCTATTTTTGTTTATGTTGCTCATTATATTCCACAAATGAATGAGATCTTTCTCTGACTGACTTATTTTTCTCAGCATAATGCTCTCTAGTTTCATCCATGCTGTTGCAAATGGTAAGAATTCCTTCTTTTTTACAACAGCGGAGTATTCCATTGTGTAAATGCACCATAGTTTTTAATCCACTTATCTGCTGATGGGCACTTAGGCTGTTTCCAAATCTTAGCTATGGTAAATTGTGCTGCTATGAACATAGGCATGCATATATCCTTTCTGATTGGTGTTTCTGGTTTCTTAGGATATATTCCTAGAAGTGGGATCACTGGGTCAAATGGGAGTTCCATTTTTAATTTTTTGAGGAAACACCATACTGTTCTCAACAGTGGCTGCACCAGTCTGCATTCCTACCAGCAGTGCAAGAGGATTCCTTTTTCTCCACATCCTCCCAGGTTGGCATTTATATTTTGTTCTGTTTGTTGTTTCAAAGTAAAACTGCTCACACCTAAATGTGGCTTTAACTATATGACCTACCAGCACCTCCCCCTAATATGCCTCTCTCTGCTGACTCCCACCACAACAGCTATAGCACGTGGTGAGCTAATCTGAGCAAAGTTTCCTGCAATTGGCCAACCATAGTCTCTCATCTGGAAAAAAAAACAAAAACAAAAACAAAAACCAACAAGGAAGAGCATTATAATGGGTGTAAATAATCAGCAAAAGCCAGAGTGGAGAGATTTACATTGCTAAAGGGTTTAAAATTGAAGTACTTTGAAGCCAGTGTGTGTGTGTGTGTGTGGGTGTCTGTGTGTTTCAATGGCAAAATTTGTGTCCATAACAGAGAAATCCTTAAAAAAAAAAATGGACTTGCCTGGCTTTGCATGAGACCTTCATCTGTACTCTCTGGCTATATCTAATCTTTCAGTATCAGTATGTCACAGTTGTGGGCCCTGAGAAAGAAGATTAAGAAGGGCCCCACGTATCTAACTGGGTGCAAATAAAAAAATAAAACAAACAAAACAGAGCCTAGTAGCCATTTCTACACAGGGGCCTCTCATGCAAACTGCAGTTCAGGGAGAAGCCTGCACTACCGCTTCAGTGAACTGCCTGCTGCCTGCACTGTGATTCCGCCCCCTGAGCCAGTCCTTATAAAGGAGTTCCTATTTCAACCAATAGGACTAAAGCGTTTCCCATCCAATCAGAGCTGCACAGCTATATCCCCATCAGCTCATTTACCAACCAATCAGAGCAGCTCCATTTTAACCAATCAGGAGAGTGCCTTTTGGACCAATCAAATTGTAAGGATTTGGAGTCCTCATTTGCCTGAGGATAGACCAATCAGGGTGAGGGGCAAAGACTTCTATCTATATAAGTCAGCTCCCTTGTGGCTCTGAGCACATATTTTGTTTCCAGGTAAGCTTGAAGATGTGCTTCTCTGACAGGAGCTGAACCACTGAAACTGGAACAGAGCACAGCAGACCAGTGCAGACCAGGGAGCAGCAGAGCTGTCAAGCTGGAGAAGGGCCTGGTCTCACAGTCATGCTGTTTTCACAACCAAGCCGTATCACAACTGAGCTGTTTTGCACTGAGTAAAGTTTCCTTCTTCACTGCACCCCAAATTCGGGATTCTTGTTGCCATTGAATTGGCACCAACGAACATCAGTTGACATGATGTTATCTCCCTCAGAACACAAAGCAGACTTCTGCCCAGCAGCTCTTCATGGTGATATTATTAGTTTCCTCCCCATACTAAGTTACTACTTTATGCACTCTTAAAAGGGAAATGGACAGACAGACTTTGCTTCACATCTTGGCTCAGCAAATTACCAGCTGTGAGGCCTTCGAATGTAACTTCTCAAAATGTCAATTTCTTGATTGAAAACAGGAAAAGTAAGGTTTGTGGTGCTTAAATAAGATTTGTGCCTTGTTCAGAGCCTGACAGTAAAGGTTATTTCCCTCCTGCACCCTCTCCAGGATCAGAGTCCTAACTTACTAATACACTCTCTGTCCAGTTAACTGGAGCAGTGGGCACTTGCTATTTGGTTTGGACACTCAGCATCTCAACCCTGTCTGTGTTTGGGGAATTTCTGCTGAATGGGTTTTAGTGGAAGTTTTGGCAGTATTTTTGCTGCCAAATATCCTCATCTAACCACAAGGTGTTTGTGATAGACCTAACGTAGTCTAGCCTTTGGTATTTCTTGCTTCTAGGGCAGTGGCAGACAGCCTGGGCTCCCCTGATCAGAAAGACCCTCACTATACTTTGAAACAGGAAGGGCTAGGGCCCAGTCTTTCTGGGTAGGAACAGCATAGAGGTGATGGGAAAGTGCTTTCTTGGGGCAAAGGTGGCATCAATGATGATGGCATTAATAATGCCAGAAAACCAAGTTCTGATAGAAAAGAAATAGGACCACAGCCAACTATAGAATTCTCTCCCCTCTCCCCATTCCCAGTTCCAATCACATGCATGAGAACAAATGGCAACTTACTAAAGACAAAAAAAAAAAAATGTAACTTACAGATCCCCTAGTTAATAGAGCAGCAAGATAAAAGCATGACCAATGCAACAACCTGATTGCTTTTGAATAAAAAAAAGAAAGAAAGCTGATAATAAAAAGGAATCTAAATAAGTCTAAGTATTGCCATGTTTTTAAATTCAGATTTGCAAGTTGAACTGTCTAAAACTCTTTCTGTGTTTTCAGAACATGTAACTTGTAAGAAGTTTTGAGTCAGCCTCCACTCTTTGTGTTCTCTTAGGAATGACACCACCACGTCTCTACCTACAATTCCCACTCCCACCAGCCTTTCTTCCTGCCAGGAAAGTCTGTAAGGGGGCAGCCGAGAAAGCCAGTTTGGTAAATGAGTAGTAGCTAGTACAGAGATGACTAGCAGCTACAGCCTAGCCGGGTGCAAAGGCAGAATTTAAAGTGGAACAATCAAGAGATTGTTTTTAGAACTGGGGTGACATCATACACCATGGACCTTTTATTCATCATCTGTATGGAACAGAGAAAGAAAGGGTCACTAATTACAGAGAAGCAGATCAGAGTGCAATCCGGGTTTTATAGCAGGAGCCTGCCCTCTCCTTGTTTGGGATGGTGTAAACAATGACCTTTTTTATTGTCTCTGATAAAGGGTGCATGAGAACCGGAACAGTAACGACAAAATCACCCCTATTTCCCTGTCTCCATCACTGGGCTTCTTGTCTGAGCCATTACCTGGGATAAGCAGGTTCCTTTAGATTTGTGTGCTCTTTTTGTTTGTTTGTTTTTAGCTAAATTTAGAATTACATGCTATTGGTGAAATGCAGAGTTCTGAAAGACCTGCCTATTTATTCAGTGTTGTGCTTTTTGATGATAGCTGGGATTTCCTAGGTCCCAGTGAGCCATGAATTAGATCAGAGGTCAGAAAACTTTGGCCCATGGGCCCAATGCAGCCACTGCCTGATTTTGTAAATAAAGCTGTACTTGAACATAACCACACCCATTGTTTACCTAGGCTATCTTCTGTGGCTGCATTGGTGCAACAGGGATAGAGTTGAGTAATTGCAAAAAAGACCACATGACCTGCAAAACTTAAACTATTTACTGTTTGGCCTTTACAGAAAAAGTTTGCTGACCCCTGAGTTAGATGCTTGTTTTGCATCTCAGCAGTAAGGAGGCACTTTGCTTAATATTGTAGTAATCTGTCCTGCTTCCCCGGCACTAACCACATGTTTGCGTGGGACAAGACAGAATCGAGGAGCAAATCAAGGGATGTCTCCCAAACATAGACCCCCTTGGAATTTCAAAGGTGACCACATGAGTGGAATACAAGGTGAACACGCATGCAGAGAGAACTAAAAACCCACTGGCACCATCATGGAAGGATGTCTTTCACAGTTGAGGGTCTGGGATCATCTGTGTGACCACATTATAGCAGATCTCTGGTTTAAAAGCCCCAAAGTCCAGTCAAAGTATATTTGTTGAGGATTTATCTTGGTTGTTGTTAACCTTCCCACTTTTTTGAGGATAAGTGCCTTTTGGACATATACACAGACTTCCACAACTCATTTGTAATTTCTGGGGGTTCTTGGACCCCCAAGAAGCTAGTCCATAAGTCACAAATTAAGAAACACTGATCAATTTTTTTTGCTAGTTGTGGGACAAATTGTAAAATGCCCTAGTCAAAGAACCTGTTTTCAATTAGATTAATTAACAATTAGCAAGTACTTACTTGAAATTAATTTAAAATTAACAGCATCTACTAAGTGCCAGATAAGGGCTACAGACAATACGTCATTAGAACTGAGAGAAGAAATAGACTATTGTTCAGTAAGGTGAGAGAAGGGTTCACAGATGAAATGATCAAATATGGATAAGAAAACAGGGACATGTACCCCCTGTCCCCACCTTAAAGCTGGGACACCAGTCTAGAGGGTAAGAGAGCTCCAATCCTTTTTATAAGCTGTTTTAAGAAGTTGCCACAAGTACTTAGGAGTCAAGTTAAACTTCTTTAGATGAATAACATGAGGCTAATTATACTCTTCTAACTTTCACATAGAAAGGGATGTCTAATTTTTCGCTTATACAATTAAAATTTGCTTTGCTAAATTTTAAGATTTCTTTTTTTAAGGTGGCTGTTATTTTTATTTATTTATTTTAATTGGGCCAGAGTAAACTTTATTTTTTTTAAATCTTTATTGCTGAAAGTATTACATATGTTCCCTCCCCCCATCTCCAATTCTCTCTTCTAGCCCAGCCTTGCCCCTCCCGCCCCAGGCCTTCACCACCCTATTGTCTGTGTCCATGGGTAATGCATATATGCATACAAGTTCTTTGGTTGATCTCTTTCCATCTACCCATACTCCCCTGCTTTCCCCCTGAGATTCTACAGTCTATTCTATGCTTCTATGTCTCTGGATCTATTTTGTTCATCAGTAGATTTTGTTCATTGAATTCCACAAATGAATGAGATCATGTGATACTTGTTTCGCTTAGCATAATACTCTCCATATACCTCCATGCTGTCTCTAAGGGTAAGAGATCCTTCTTTTTAACTGCTACATAGTATTCCATGGTGTAAATTACCACAGCTTTTTTATCCACTTATCTACTGATGGGCAGTTGGGCTTTTTTTAGATCTTAGCTATTATAAATTAAGTTACTATGAACATTTATATGCATACATTCTTTCTGATTGGTGTGTCAGGTTTCTTAGGATATATTCCTAGAAGTGGGATCAATAGGTAAAGTGACAGCCCCACCCTAGCCGGTTTGGCACAGTGGATGGAACATTGGCCTGCGGACTGAGGGGTCCCGGGTTCGATTCCAGTCAAGGGCATGTACCTTGGTTGCGGGCACATCCCCAGTGGAGGGTGTGCAGGAGACAGCTGATCAATGTTTCTCTCTCATCGATGTTTCTAACTCTCTATTCCTAACCCTTCCTCTCTGTAAAAAATCAATAAAATATATATTTTTAAAAATAAAGTGGCAGTCCCATTTTTAATTTTTTGAGGAAATTCCATGCAAGTTTTCCATAATGGCTGCACAAGTCTGCTTTCCCACCAGCAGTGCACTAGGATTCCTTTTCTCCACATCCTCACCAGCACTTGTCATTTGTTGATTTGTTGATGATAGCCATTCTGACAGGTGTGAGGTGATATCTCATTGTCATTTTAATTTGCATCTCTCTGATGATTAGTTGACTTTGGGCATTTTTTTGGCCATCTGTATGTCCACTTTGGAAAATTGCCTATTTAGGTCCTTTATCCATTTTTTAATTGGATTATTTGTTAACCGTTTGTTAAGTTGTATGAGTTCCCTTTACATTTTGGATATTAACCCTTTATCAGATATATCACTACCAAATATGGATGGTCTTCCATTCAGTGGGCTCCCTTTTCACTTTGTTGATAGTTTCTTTTGCTGTACACAAGCTTTTTATTTTGACGTAGTCTCATTTGTTTATTTTCTCCTTAGTTTCCCTTGCCCTAGGAAATGTATCCATAAACATATTGCTATGAGAGATGTCTAAGATTTTGCTGCCTATGGTTTCTTCTAGGATTTTGATGGTTTTGTGACTTACATTTAACTCTTTTATCCATTTTGAGTTTATTCTTGTGTATGGTGTAAGTTGCTGGTCTAGTTTCATTTTTTTGCATCTATCTATCCAATTTTTCCAACACCATTTATTGAAGAGACTGTCTTGACTCCATTGTATGCTCTATCCTCCTTTGTCAAATATTAATTGAGCTTAATGGCTTGAGTGGATTTCTGGGTTCTCTGTTCTGTTCCATTGATCTATATGTCTGGTCTTGTGCCAGTACCAGGCTGTTTTGATGACAGTGGCTTTGTAGTACAACTTGTTATCTGGTATTGTGATTCCGCCAACTTTGTTGTTCTGTCTCAGGAGTGCTATGGCTATTCGGGGTCTTTTTTGGTTCCATATAAATTTATTGAGTATATATTCTTGATCTGTGAAATATGCTGTTGGTATTTTAATGGGGATTGCACTGAAACCATAGATTGCTTTGGGTGGTATGGATATTTTAATGATGTTAATTCTACCAATCCATGAACATGGTAAATTCTTCCAACTGTTTATATTGTTCTCTATCTCTTCTGTCAATGTCCTGTCAATTTCTGAGTGCAAGTCTTTTATCTCTTTGGTTAAGTTTATTCCTAAGTATCTTAATTTTTTGTTGCAATGATAAATGATATTGTTTGTTTATTTTCTCTTTCTGAGAATTTATTATGATGTATAAAATGCCTCCAATTTGTGGGTGTTAGTTTTGTATCCTGCTACATTGCCAAATTCATTTATTAAATCTAGTAGTTTTTGGTGGAGTCTTTGGGATTTTCTATGTACAATATCATGTCATCTGTGAATACTGAGAGTTTTACTTTCTCCTTTTGAAGTTGGATTTCTTTTATTTCTTCTCTTGTCTGATTGCTGTGGCTAGGACTTCCAGTACTATGTTGAGTAAGAGTGGTTTAAGTGAACATCCCTGTCTTGTTCCTGTCCTTAGGGAAAATGGTTTTAGTTTTTGCCCATTGAGTATGCTGTTGGCTGTTGGCTTGTCATATATGGGAATAGTTTGAGGAGGATAGGTGTTAGTTCTTCTTTGAATGTTTGGTAAAACTCTCCTGTGAAGCAGTCCAAACCATGGCTTTTGTTTACGGGGAGTTATTTATTACTGCTTCAATTTCATCAGTTGTTATTGGCCTATTCAGGTTTTCTGATTCTTCCTGATTCGGCTTTGGATGGTTGTATTTCAATAGGAAATTTTCCATTACATCCACATTGTTCAGCTTGTTGGTCTATAATTGTTCATAGTATTTTCTTGCAATCCTTCGTATTTCAGTTGTTACTTCTCCACTTTCATTTCAGATTATATTTATTCGGGTCCTCTCTCTTTGTTTTTTAATGAATCTGGCTAATGGTTCATCAATCTTGTTTATCTTTTCAAAGAACCAGCTCTTGATTTCATTGATTTTTTTTTTTTTTGGTCTCTATGTCATTTATTTCTGCTCTAATTTTTATTATTTCCTTCATTCTACTTACTTTGGGCTTTTCTTGTTGTTTTCTTTCTAATTCTTTAAATTGTATGGTTAAATAGTTTATTATTAATTTTTCTTGTTTTTTGTTGTTGTTTTTTGTTTTTGTTTTTTGAAGTAGGCCTGTAGTGCTATGAATTTCTTTCTCAGGACTGCTTTTGCTGTGTCCCAGAGATTTTGGGTTGTTATGTGCTCATTTTCATTTGTTTTCAGGGTATTTTCATTTGTTTCCAGGGTATTTCTTATTTCTTTCTTGAGCTTGTTGTTACTCTTTTGATTGTTTAATAACATGCTATTTAGCCTCTATGTATTTTAACGTTTTTGAGTGTTTTTACTCTAACTGATTTCTAATTTCATTCCATTATGATCTGAGAAGATGCTTGATATGATTTCAATCTTCTTGAACATGTTAAGATTTGTTTTGTGTCCTAACATGTGGTCTATATTTCAGAATGACCCATGTGCACTTGAGAAGAATGTATATTGTGCAGCTTTTGGGTGAAATGTTCTGTAAATGTTAATTAAATGCATCTGATGCAATGTGGATTTAACAGTCATCAATAGTCACTATTTCTTTATTAATTTTTTGTCTCGAAGTTTTATCAGTGAAGTCATCAGGCTGTGAAAGTCCCCTGTTATGACTGTATTGATATAGATCTCTCCCTTATAGTCCTCCAGAAATTTGCTTGTTTGTTTGTTTTTATATATTTAGGTGCTCCTATATTGGGTACATATATGTTTACCAGGATTATATTCTCTTGTTGGATTGACCCCTTTAGTATTATGTAGTGAACTTTATTATCTCTTGTGATGGCCTTCATTTTGAAGTCTATTTTATCAGATATGAGTATTACTACCCCAGCTTTTTTGTTTGTTTGTTTCCATTTGCATGGAAAATTTTTTTCTATCCCTTTACTCTCATCCTGTGTGAGTCTTTTGTCCTGAGGTGGGTCTCTTGTAGACAGCATATAATTGGGTCATGTTTTCATATCCATTCAGCTACCCTTTGTCGTTTGATTAGAGCATTTAATCCATTTACATTTTAAGTCATTATTGATAGGTATTTATTCATTGCCATTTTAATTCTTTATGCCTGTTTTTCTTTTTATCTTTTTAATAAAAAATACACTTTTATTGATTTCAGAGAGGAAGGGAGAGGGAGAAAGAGATAGAAATATCAATGATGAGAGAGAATCATTGATCAGCTGCCTCCTGCACACCCCCGGGTATATGCCCTGACTATGAATTGATCCATGACCTCCTGGTTCATAGATCAATGCTCAAGCACTGAGCCATGTGGTCTGGACTCTCTATTTCTTCTTCATTACAGCAGTTCCTTTAGCATTTTTCGCTGTGCTGGTTTGGCAGTGATTAACTCCTTTAGCCTTTTTTGTCAGGAAGCTCTTTATTTCACCATCTCTTCTGAATGATAGCCTTGCTGGATATAGTAATCTTGGTTTCAGATCCTTGCTTTTCATTACCTTGAATATTTCAAGCCATTTCCTTCTAGCCTGTAGAGTTTCTGATGAGAAACCAGCTGACAGTGTTATGGGAGCTCCTTTGTAGGTAACAAATTGCTTTTCTCTTGCTGTCTTTAAGAGTCCCTCTTTGTCTCTAATTTTGGGCACTTTAATTATGATGTGTTTGGCATGGGCCTGTTTGGGTTCTTCTTGCTTGAGACTCTCTGTGCCTCCTGGACTTGTGTGACTTTTCCCTTCACCAGGTTATGGAAGTTTTCTGCCGTTATTTCTTCAACCATGTTCTCTACCCCTTTCTCACTTTCTTCTCCTTCTAGCTCTCCTATGATGCAAAAATTGTTACAGTTCATGTTGTTCCACAGCTCTCTTAAGCTGTCCTCCTGTTTTTTAATTGTTTTTTCCTTTTTGTTCTCTGATTGAGTGATATTTTCTATCCTGTCTTCTATTTCATTGATCCGATCCTTGGCTTCCCCTAATCTGCTGTGTATTCCTTCCATATGTTCTTTTTGTTGTTAATCCTCCCCCAATGATATCTTCCCATTGATTTTTTGAGAGAATAGAAAGGAGAGGGAGAGACAGAGAGAAACATCAATGTGAGAGGGACACATCAATTGGCTGCCTCCTGCACATGCCCTGCTCAACACCAGGTATGGAGCCTGAAACTGAAGTATACATTCTTGACTGTAATGAAACCCAGGACCCCTCAGTCCAGAGGCCGATGCACATTGGGCCCAAACCTGCTAGGGCCCAATGTGTTCTTTATTAGTGCTATGTCATTCTTGATTTCTGACTTGTCTTTTTTCATAGTTACTTTATCTTTTCTCATGCTGTTGAGCATCCTTGACATCATTATTCTGAATTCTATATCTGATAAATTTCTTATCTCCATTTCATTTATCTCTTCTGGGGAATTCTCTTGTTCTTTAATTTGGGGCTTGTTTTTTGTCTCCCCATTTTGGTTGCCTTGTTTAGGTTTGTGTCTATGCTTTAAGTAGAGCTGCTATGACTTCCAATCTCTAGTGAATATCAGACATTGTTTGTAACTTGCCTTGAGTAACCTGCTCGGAGCTATCAGCAATCCACAGCTTGTGGCTCCCTCTGCTGGGGCTGGGTACCTTTGGAAAGGACCAAGATATGTACCCGGGTCATCTTTTTCCCCTAGTCCCTGGCCCAGAAGGAGATCAAGCAAAGATTCAAAGCCTCCAGAGATCCGCCTCTGCCTGAAGTCCAATTGACACTCAGACAATCTTGATTAGCCGCAGGATACCCTCCGGAACTTCAGCTTCTGTCTGTGGGTGCTGGCACTTCCGCACTTCATACCAGCCTCTATGTGATCTCCACTTTCCGCCCTTGTTTATCAGGGTTCTCTCCAGCTAGTCTTCAGTTGATTATTCAGGATGGTTTTTCTGTATTTTAGTTGTAATTCTAGTTTGGCCCTGGGAGAGTGTCAGTGTAGCTTCCACTTACTCAGCAGCCATTTTGGAATCTCTCCTAAATTTTAAGATTTCTAATTACACATTTTTAAAACAGAAAACCAACTGATATAATGCTATCACTAAATGAGGGGAGAAATATTTTTAAATGTATTTTCAATTTCATTGTTTATGTCTCTTATTTTGTAGCTTACTCTATATTTTCCAAGTTGCTATAACATTTTGGGTTGGTCCCTTTCATGTACACAGAGTCTTCAGTTCAAGAGGCTCAAATCCTTTGACCTGCATGAAGGGCCAGCCTTTCTACCACTGTAAGGCTCATGATTTTCCTTGTATAGCTGATTCAAAAAAATTTCTTTCAGGATTTCTTTGCTATTGGAGATTTTGTTTATCTTCTGAGAACTAGGAAATTTAAATGGAATATAATGGGGAGAAAAACGTGTCACTACTAGAACTGTCTAGGCTTGAACTTTGTTTAGAAGACTTAGTATTTATTCAACAAACTAATGCAGTGTTTCCATTACTTTAGAGAAAATTTCAACTCCTCCTATGGGTATAAATGAAAAATGTAAAACAAATGAGCAGAAGGAAAATGATGTTATTAGACCATATGCCTTAGTGATACCTCATTCAGGAGCTATCCATTTTCTATAAAAAAAATATAGTATTTGAATCTGACAAGAAACTAGAACTTGGTTTAGCTAAAAGTGGGCAGGAAGTTCTTGAGTCCACTTCAACTTGTTTTGATGAGAACGGTTAACCATGTAATTTGAGTCCTCCATAGTTAGACAAAATGGATAAGTTTGTGTGGTTCTAAAAGATCAAGAATTGATATGTTTAAATCAGTGGTAGTCAAGTAGGATCTACAGACCCCAAGAGTTCCAAGACCCTTTCAAGAAGTCCTAGAGATCAAAATTATTTCTATAACAAAGTACTAAGATGTCATTTGACTTTTAACTATGTTGACACTTGTACCAATGTTACAAAAGCAATGACAGGCAAAACTGCTGAGCCCTTGGCTTCAGTCAAGGTTCCCAACTGTACAAGCAGTACCATTAAAATCGTTACTATGCTTTACTTGTAGTTTAAATAAAAATATAACAACAGCCTGTGTCACTTAAGAATGCCCATTATGATGTAGTAAAACTTTAAATTTTAACCTTTGAGTGCAAATTATTTTAATGTTTTGTATGATGAAATGGAAAGTACCCATACAGCACTTTTGTTGCATGCAGCAGTACAATGATTGTCTCAAGAAGCACTTGTGCAATAGCTGAGTTGCAAGCCTTTTGTCTCCATGGTACACTATTTTACTTGAAAAAACGACTATCATAAAGACTATTGTTATTCAGACTTGGGTGTTTCTTAGATATTTTCTCAAAAATCCTGTTACTGTAAGGAAAACAACAAAAAGTATTGGTTGCCAATAATAAAATTCAAGTTTCCAGCAAAACTTAGATTATTGAAAACATGTGTCCATCGCCATGAGCTTGACAGCTTCCCAGTATCTCAAGACTTTTCTGATGAGTTTGGTGATGACATTAACAGATGTGCTTTTTTGATATTATACAGTAATGAAATGTGTCAACATTTGGAAGATCTGCATAATTCAGTGAACTAATATTTTTCAGATGATCAATGCATGATGTTACCAAATCATGTATGGGTAAAGCAGCCATTGAGGGTATAAGATAGAACAGTGGATTTTAGTGTAACATTATGAATCTGAAACTGATATGATTTCAGATTCCACATTGCGACTCACTTTTAAGAAACAATGCTTGTCACTCTGGCTGGTGTTGCTCAGTTGGTTGAGCATCATCCTGTGCACTTAAAGGTCACTCGTTCCATTCCTGATCAGGGCACATGCCCAGGTTGTGGGTTGTGTCCCTGGTCATGGGTGTGTACAAGAGGCTACTGATTGATGTTTCTCTCTCTCTCTCTCTCTCTCTCTCTCTCTCTCTCTCTCTCTCTTTCTCTCTCTCTCTTTCTCTTCCTCTTTCTCTAACACACACACACACACACACACACACACACACACACACAGTAATGCCTGTCAAGAAACTCAAAGCCATCATTATCTGAAAGGGCTCTTTAAATGCTCCTCATTTGTCCTCCTACATATCAGTGTGAGGTCAGATTTCCTCACTTCAACCAAGACAACATACTATAGTAGGTTCAGATTCAATGCAAAAGTAGAGATGAGAATCTCGCTGTCTTCTATTAAGCCAGACACTAAAGAGATTTACAAAGTTCCAAAACAATGCCACTCTTGTTATTCATATTTGTTTTATTTGGGAAAATCAACGTATTTTCATAAATATGTTATTTATGTGATGGGATTACTACTGTGCTTTTTTAATAAGTTAAAATAAGACTTTTAAAACTTCTAAATTTTATTTTTTTAATATTATAAATGTTAGTCATCGAGCCCATCATAAAAGCTCTTCAGGATCCTCAATTTTTGTGAGCAAAAAGGGGCCTGAGACAAATAAGTTTGGGAACCCCTGTCTTATATGAACTAAATACAACTCAATGACATGTGTCCCATTAGTCTTATTCTCTGGCATGTTTTTCCTCATGTCTGTTTCTTTTTTCTTCTAAGTTAGGCTGTGTTCTAGGACTCTAGGCTCCTAAGGTTCCTACTCCATTTCAAGTCTCCATGGCCAAAACTAAACCAGGTGGCTTAAGAATATCATTTAGGG
>NW_006283442.1:1410257-1416843 GCF_000327345.1 Myotis davidii
AGCGTTCCAAATCACTTTATCTATCAAGACCTGTCAGAGTTCATTCAACATTGACCAACAATGAGTGCTACAGAGTCTGCAGTAAACATTAGCATGAAACAATTAAATCCAAGCAATTTTCTGGAGAATTTTGTTTCCTATGTTATATTTGGTCAGGAGTAGGAGGGATATTAACTTTTTTTTTCTGAACTCTGCCATTCCGCAGTGATTATATTAAGAGGAGCAGATTAGTAGGTTATATAAAGAAGGTTCGAAATTTGAAATTTAGGTTTCAAATGGGTTTGAAATTTAGATTGTTGTACTATTTACTTTTCTCCCTCTTGAGTTCCCATCTTGCCCAAGACCATAAGCCCAAGAATTTCCCAGCATCATTACAGAAATCTACACAGTCTTTTAAACAGCTGTTGAATGTTGATGGTCTCATGATTCCTTAAAGGTATTTCTCTGTGGGTGGGGGAAGTCACCATCTATGACTCAATTAAATATTGAAAGCTCATCCACAAAAATTAAAGGAATAGTGGAATTCTCAGAATCTCAGAGTAAACTGATCCCTCTTTCATAATTAAGAACATGGCGAGAGCAAACTCCCTATTGCCTTCTTTCAGTTTCTGTTTAATGAAAAGACTATTCTTGGTAAATGACAAAAGTAAATGGGTTACTCCAAAAACTGCAGCGCACAAGTCTCCTGATTTCACTCTCACACATTTCTCCTGGCTCTGACTTCCTAAGATGATCACATTGGTTGAGCCGTAGGGCTTTCCTCCATGTGATAGATGGAAACACAGCCAGGGCAAAAGTGATTTTCTCCATTGACACAAGAAGCAGCCTCCTAAACAGCTTCGCTTCACCCGGTGTGAGCCCACAGGGAGTACCAAGCACTCACAGCTCCTCAGCACTACACTGGCTTCCATTGCAGGCTGGGCCAGGTACCCAGAGCCTAATGAGCCCCATAAAACTAAAACTGGAAACTGCTTTGTTTTTGCTTAGTCCCTTCTTTCATGTCAGAATTAATTATAATAGTCAACTTCCAGTCTGAGTTGAAACCAGGAGGTTAGCAGAAAACTTTGGGCTAGGGAAGGTGCCAGAAAGACTTCTGTACACAGATCAAATTAGCATACTCATTAATGGAACTGAGTTTATCTCTGATACTATCATGATCCAGTCATAAGAGAGGGAAAATCATGTACCCTTCTAGCCCAATAAAAAAAAACAAATATGAAGGAGCTGTTTTTCACATATCTCTCAGATTGACTGCTTTTGACCTTCAGTTTTATTAGATTTTTGAAATTCTATTTTCTGAGCAGTTGTGTTCAAATTGGTGGCTTCAGACATAGTACAGAGGTTAGGTGAGTGGTCCTCCTCCCAAATGGTAAGTCAAACCCTGCGGTCCAGGGGACTTCCATTCACTACCTAATATCAAAGGACTTGCTGCAGGCCCCTAAGATCTTTTCTAAGTTAAATTAATATGTTTTTTAAGTTAAATTAATGTCTTATTTATCTACATAAAAATGTGAATTTCTTTTTATATTAGTCAACATTTCTAACCTACCCAAATAGAATCAAACAAATAAATGAGTCAAACACTGCCTGGAAAGGCTACCCCAAATGTCCCAGTATTCCCAGTTTTGTTGACTCAGAAAACAAAGTTCATCTTAATGTCTCAGGCTCACTGACTCAACTCATCTGAATTGTAAGGCTGAAAATCAGACCCTGAACCATGGTGACCCTCTAGGGTAGGGCCACCATGACACGTGACTGCATTTAGGTTTACTCCTCTTTAAAAGTTTGCCTACGTTTGGAAGCAAACTTAACTCTCAAGTGTAAAGTGACTTTGAAGTTATTCTACTGATGAACTTGGTTTTCCCATGCTCCTGAAACTCTAATGCCTTATTTGTAAGCATATTCTCCATTATAACAGAAATAAGCAAACAGCCTTTCCTCACAGCAGCTGCCCCTGTGAACAAAAACAAGAGGAGATCCAAGATATTTGTAATCACTTATTGGGAAATCTCTGGCAGATGCATGGGTGGACTGATTCCAACAGCATTCCACTTCCTGCTAGTGCCATATAAGTAATTAATTGTTAAGAAACATACCCTGGCTGGTTTGGCTCAGTGGATAGAGCGTCAGCCTGCAGACCAAAAGGTCCCGGGTTCAATTCTGGTCAAAAGCACGTGCCTCGTTGCAGGATCCTTCCTGGACTGGGCCCTGGTAAGGGCTCATGCAGGAGGCAACCAATGGATGTGTTTCTCTCACATCGATGTTTTTCACTGTTTTTTCCTCTCTCTTCCACTCTCCCTAAAATTAGTGGGAAAATATCCTCGGGTGAGGATTAACCAAAAAAGAAACAGCAACATCCTGAGTACTCAGCACACAGAGGACAACCATGGATTAAAAATTACCTAAAAATGGAAAAGAGTGACCCAAAGAAGCAACTTGTCTAAAAGATAGCATGTGAAGACATACTGAGAATACCTTGGAAACCCAGAAGTCTAGCCAGGTGACTAAAGTCCATTTTTTCAGGTCTGGACTGAAATGAAGAATTTTGCACATAGGTATGAAAAAGAGAATTTTCAATTGTTGATTTAACAGTGCTTAAGGGAGAGAGAAGAGCTGAGATGATCAGCTCCTCAAGGGCAGGTCACTGTCTTATTCATCTTTGCATCATCTGCCAGTGCCTGGTATGATGACCATATACTAGTATAGCATACTAGTATACTCAGTATATGTTCATCATTTGACTTGTTCTATGGCAGAAGTCTTGATTATTAGAAACAATTTTATCAGATGTACCATAGCCTGCAGGCCATTTAATTTTCTTAGGATATTTAATCATCCATGTTCACAGATGTGTTTTCCCCAATGTCTTTATATCTGAAAGGCTCTAGAGAATAGATACAAGTATTCTGGTCACTGAAAAGGACTACCTTCCACAGCAAATTGATATATTGGAATTGGGTTCTATGAAGTTCGTTAGCTTGAATCAGTACACTAGAGTCAGATTAGCTCTACATAAACCTGATATAATCAAGTATCTGAACCAGTAAACTTACAGACAAGACCTTGGACTGTGCTAAATCCTTCAAGGCACTGCTGCTGATGAATTGCAGGCCCGTTCCAGTACTAGTGCCAGTGTCATCCACCAAAGGCATTCCCCACAGACAGTAGTTCTAATTGTGGCACAAATAAATAAGTAAATCACAACTAAATAAAAATAAACTTTATCACTTTTTGCTATTTTGAATGGCAAAAGGTATTGAGATATAAAAAAGAATGTAGCAAATTGGGTGAAAATATAGGCTTTGGAGATTGAATAGCTAGGACTAAATTTGGTTATTACTTTGTGAATTTAAGCAAATTATTTAACCTTCCTAAATCTCAATTTTCTCTGTGAAGCTGAGATAATAATATCTATTTCATTAGGTTGTGAGGATTGAAAGGGATAATCTACCTAGAGATTTAAATCTTCTACTGCTGGCCATATAGTGGACTATAGATTTAAAAACTCTTCCACCACAGATTCAATAGTTTTTAAATGTATGGATAAGGTAGCAAGAGAGTAAAGCATTTCTCCAAAATCAGGAATAAAGCTGTAGGATAAATCCAGGGAAATAACAGATCATTGAACATTCAGCTAGCCTTGAGGCATCTTCCAGTTGTAGCTGGCCTAGAGCTTTGAATCTCAATGGAAACATGAGAAAAGATTAGGCAGGAGGAAAACCAGAGGCCACCACAGGAAGGTAGGACAGATGCAAGGCTATGCCCTTAGAGAAGTGTTAAACACGAGGAAAACATAAACACCCTATCCAAGCTACAGACAAGGAAATGTATTTGTCTTAGCTTTTAGTAGAAGGAAAAATAGTCTCCCCTGAGTGGAGCTGTCATATTTAGCAAGTAAAAATACAGGGTGATGGGAATATATAGTTGAATTGTATATAAATAACCTACTTGTACTAAATTTGAATTTGTTATAAAAGTGTATTTATACCAAAAAAGTATTCATTGTTTATTTGAAATAAATTTAACTGAGCATTCTGTATTTTTATGGCAACCCTACTCCTTCAGAATCCATGGTTATTAGCCAGCCCTAACATGGAATTGGGTCCTGAATTCACATTACCTGCCAAAAAATGTGTAAGCTAAAATATTTGTATTAAATAGGTCCAAAATTATATTGTCCTTAGGTGCATGGTAAAAACAAAGTGCTTCCTGTAAAAATGCATGTTTACATTCAAATAAATATAAGCTTACAATAAAAAACAAACTAGAAATAAAAAGAGCCACTAAGGGAGTGGGAGTAGGGGTGGAAATAATGGATCAGACTCATAAGAACTTTAGAGATTGTAATTATCAGACATAGAAAATAAAGTGTTCATGTTAAGAGAAACAAAAGAGGAAATGAAAACTATAAGAAGAATTTTTTAAATGACCAGAAACATTAAAAAGCAAACTTAATAGAGAAATATAATTATTAAAATGAAAAACCGTTAAATAGAAAATTATACCTGATTGAATAAAGAATTAATGGCCAAGAAGCCAGACTCCAACACAAAGAGACAGAAAAATGTAAAGAAAACTGAAGATTGAGTAAGAACCAACAATTGAAATTTCATAAAGAGATAGTAAAGTGAATAAAATAAAGGAAATTCAAATTTTTCCAAACTAAGAGTAGGTATTAATCCTCAGAATTAAGAAGCATAAAAAAGAATAAGCAAGATTAGCCGAAACCGGTTTGGCTCAGTGGATAGAGCGTCGGCTTGCGGACTGGAGGGTCCCGGGTTCGATTCCGGTCAAGGGCATGTACCTGGGTTGCGGGCGCATCCCCAGTGGGAGATGTGCAGGAGGCAGCTGATCGATGTTCCTCTCTCATTGATGTTTCTAACTCTCTATCTCTCTCCCTTCCTCTCTGTAAAAAATCAATAAAATATATTAAAAAAAAAAGAATAAGCAAGATTACTTTAATAAAGAAAAATGTATTCCTAGACACATTAATAAAAAAAACCTGAAGAATGCCAAGCCAAAAAAAAATTTATAAAGCAGCTAAAGAAAAAATAAAGAGATATTATTACCTTGTATCTAATTAGACACTGATCATACTTCACAACTGCAACCATGGAAGTCAGAAGAATATTATCTCTAAAGTACTAGGAGAAACATAACTATCAATCTAGAATTATGCACCCAGCAAAAATATCTTTCAAGAATGATGGCAAGAAAAAAGTAAAAGTTAAAATTTTAAAAGGGAGCATTTGAAATCTTGCTTTCCAGCATATGTCATCAGTTTGGCTCAAATAAACTAATAAAAATTTAAAAAGAAAAAAGAATGATGGCCAAAAAAATAGACATAGTCTGATAAATAGATACAATCAGGTAAATTGGGAGCAGTATAACAACAAGAGACCCTCTCTAAAAGACTTGGAAGAATTTACTACTATAGTAGGAAAAAAAAAAATGAGTCCAAATACAAAAAAAAAAAATGAGCAAAGAAAGTGGTAACTATGTGAATAAATCCAAACAAACATTAATAGTATAATGTAATAATAATAGTCTAACTTTTGATGTTTATAAACAAAACCACATTTACAAAAGCACATATTAGACAATAAATCAGATCTCAAAAAATTTTTAAATTGATATCAAAAAGATCATGTTTTCTGACCATAATATAACTAAGTAAAAAATCAATTTTTAAATAACTTTAAAAACTTTCTATACATCTAGAAATTATTTTTTAAATTTAAATAATTCATGAATCAAACAATAAGAATTTTAGAAATTAGAAACAACTAAAGCTGAATAATAACAAAAATACCCTTTATCAGCGTTTATGGTGTTAAACAGCTAAATGATATTTTAAAAGTTGTTTGAGGAAAAGAAGAGAAAGAGAAAGAAGAAGGTGGGAAGAGCTCTTGTCTAAGTGTTTACTCAGCGCCAGGTATTATTCTAAGTTCCTTACATATTAATTCATTAAATCTTCCCAACAACTCTATGCTACGATTATCACCCACATTCTAAGGATATGAAACTAAAGCACAGAGAAGTTACCTGACCAAGACCACATAGCCAGAAAGAGACTTAACTGCTTGCAATTATTAATGAACTGAGCATTAACACATAAAAATAAAAAAAGGACCCTACCCAGCCTGCGTGGCTCAATGGTTGAGTGTTGACCTATGAAACAGGAGGTCATGGTTTGATTCCCAATCAGGGCACATGCCAGGGTTGTGGGCTCAAAAGGGGCGACCAGGCCAGTGGGGGGGGCAGTTAGGAGCAAGCACGCTGGCAGGGGGGAGCAGTTGGGGGCAACAAGGCCAGCAAGGAGGCGGCAGTTAGGGCTGATCAGGCTGACAGGGTGGGCAGTTAGGGGCGATCAGGCAGGCAGGCTGGAGCATGCAGAAAGCAGCCGATCAATGATTCTCTGTCATCATTGATGTTTCTGTTGCTCTCTCCTTCTCCCTTCCTCTCTGATTATATATATAAATGATAGAAGAATATGCAAATTGTCCCAGATGCCATCACAGTAACAGTAACAACCAGCAGGGCCAACAGGGGGATTAGTGAGGGATGACTGAATGACTGAACATCA
>NW_006283442.1:1416864-1417127 GCF_000327345.1 Myotis davidii
GTAGCACCAGGCAGGCTGCTGGGGTGACAAGGCTGGCAGGGAGGTTGGTGAGGGACAACCAAATGACTAAACAGCAGGCTGCGAGGGGTGACCATGCCATCGGGGGAGGGGGCACTTGGGGCAACCAGGCTGGCGGGGGGCGGGGAGCGGTTAGGGGTGACCAGGACAGCAGAGGGGGGCAGTTGGGGGCGACCAGGCTGGCAGGGGAGCAGTGAGACGTTTATCAGGCTGGCAGGGGAGGGGGTAGGGGGGGATCAGGCTGG
>NW_006283442.1:1417625-1448255 GCF_000327345.1 Myotis davidii
CATAAGTAAAAGAGTGTCTAGGAAAAATTAAAGGGAATATATCCTAAAACTTCCAGGAAACCTCCACCAATGAAGCAAAGAAAAAATAAAGCCTCTATTATTCTGTGAGCAACAAACCAAACTGGGTTGGGGGTCTCAGACAATTCGTTCATATGATTGCAAAGACAGATAGAAACTCCCAGATTGGAGAGGGCTCCCCTGAGGGCCCCAGATTGGAGAGGGTGCAGGTCGGGCTGAGGTCCGCCCCCCACCCCCACCCCCACCCCTGTGCACGAATATTTGTGCACCGGGCTCCTAGTGTGGATTTAAATCAAGAGAAAAAGGAAAAACAAAAAATATCAGGAATGAAAAACAATGTGACAGTAGTAATGTAACACAGATCTAAAAGATAAGACTATATTATAATCAATTTTGGCCTGTCTCTCTCTTTCTCTCCTTTCTTCTCTGAAATAAAAAAAAAAATAAACAGAACACTCACAACCATTAGAGATAGTAAATCAGTCATTCCAAGTCAATTTCTACATAGTTTTATAAGCCGCTTTGCCAAACATTTAAGGATCAAATAATTCCATCTTACCCAAACTTGATCAGAGACTATCTTTTGATAGAAGGCAGGTGTGCAATCATGAAGTAACATGCAGGGAACTGCAGGTATTTACTGTATGGCACCTAGGAAGCACTCAGTGCCTAATAACAGGAATAACAGTTGTTGTACCTACTGTTTTAAGGAACAGTGCCATGGAGTCACCAGAAGGTCCCTAGTGGCATGGGGCTTAGAGGTGTCTAACACTTTATACGTAGCGTCCTCCTCATGTATGTGGCTGGTCTTGTGACTGCCACAGATGGAGAATGCAGGGATGTTTCTTCTTTAACCAGTAGCATGATTTATCTTGATCCCTTCATTTCTCTCATTAATCCATCCATCCATTCATTCACTCAATAAGTATTTAAGTACCTACCAAGGTCTGGAAATCTTCATACTTCATTTTTCTTCCAAAGTCTTATAGTTTGCAAAATCTTAGGACAACAAATGGATCATCAAATTACAGAAACCTGGATGGACTCCAGTGCAAGGTCTATCTGATCACTCTCCCTTAGCCACCTTTCCACCAATGTGTGTCGAAATGGATTGCTCTCAATGAGAACTCAACTCTGATTCATAAACTTCTATAGCACATGATTCAGAAACCTCCCAGCACATTGGCAGTTTTGATCCCTTCAATTCTGGTTATCAAAGCTCACAACTCACATATACCAACAACATGGGCTGTCTTTATTACAAATATTGCGGAGTTATATTGTGAACTGGCTCTGATATTAGAAAGGGTCTATGTAGTTCCTAAATGCTGCTGTAAGAAATCACCACACAGTGGACTGAAAACAGATTCATTACCTGCAGTTCTGCAGGTCCAAAGCCCAGCAGGGGACTTCCTGGGCAAAATCCAGGTGTCAGCAGGACTGCAGTCCTTTCTGGAGGCTTGGAGAATCCATTTCCTTGCCTTTCCCCCATTCCTGGGATCCTGACCCCTCCTCCACCGTCAAAGCCAGCTCTTCACATCCCATCACTCTGACCTACTCTTCTGCCTCCCTCTTCCCATTTTTAAGGACCCTAGTAATTTCACTGGGTGCACAGGATAATCCCGCATCATCTCCTTGTTTTAGGATCAATTGATAAACTCTCTTAATTATTTGCCATATAAAATAATATGTTCACATGTTCCAGGATTAGGACATGAACATTGGAGGGTGTGGAGAATTCTACCTATTGTACTATGAAACATTCCCCATTATTCCCTAATTTTATCTCTAAATTAGCTAATTAAAAAGCAAAGAATCAGGATCATGTCATCTCTACTCTCCAGAGAAATTAATTTCCAGAAAGCTGCGTGGACCACAGTGCTGCCCACACTGGCTTTCAGAAAACTTAGAGCTAAATCCATCCCACTTCCTGTAGTAGTTTCTGCTTTGTTTTAGCTTTAAATAAAGTTACCTTAAGTATTCTAAGTTGTCATTTCTGTCTTAATAAGCATAATAAAAGCATCTAACTTTAATTATTTTTAAAAGAAGACCACTTAGAACTATTTTTTAACATTTTTCAAATGCTTTATCAGGTTCAGAGTACTATAATTTAAAAATATTAAGATTTTCTAGGAACTTATGTACTCAATAGATACTTGGTGAATAATGCCTAATAAACAGTGATGGCTGTAGTATTTTATGTAAATCTAGATCCACTGATCTAGACACCACTAGGATGTTCTCTGAGTTTGAGGCCTCAAACTGTCAGAGGTGGTAGAGAAACCATAGTGAGTAGAGGATGTGCTTCCCACTCCCACTTCTGCAATCACAAGGGGGGAGGGGGGGATTCCTTTGGCCGAACTTCGATCTTCAAAGCAATTAGGTGCAAATAAGTCCTCCAGCATTTATGCAGGATTCCAATGCAGCCAAACCTGCAGGGTTCCACCTGACATTCTCTCAATCACCTTTATGCAGCCATGCACAAGCAACCCAGGTTCTCCGGCGTTCTCCAAACTTCCTTATGCTGTACTCTGCACTTAGAGTACTTCCCCAACTCCATTTGTCACACTCCCAGAAGTCCTCCATTTCCATTCTTAGATGTCACCTCCTCCAGCCCGCCTTTGCCAGTGCCATCTCTCTCTTTTGAAACTCCAAAATATTTTGTCTTTTTTATTATGGTTCTTATGTATTATGTCTATTTTGTAATGCAGATGTACATACACACAAACATACATACATACATGTTTATGGGCCATAGGTGTTATTTACCTTTATATCCCCTGTTAGAAGAAAGAGCCTGGTAAATAATATGCACTCAAATGTATTCATTGAATTCAACTACAGTATCTCTTAGTTATATGCATAACTTTTGTTGGAATAGAAATAAAAACCTGTGCTATGGCTTATCACATTGCATTATATTTTATAGGCCAGATTATCTGAATAGTTTACCCAAAGGTTTGTTGAAATTAAAATGCATTTATTTCAAGATTCAACAGCTCCCTCTCATGGTCTCAGAGAGAAATTGGGCTTGTTGGCTATAAAGCGTTAAGAGTCAAGCCAGAATTTCAATTTATTTTAGAACTTAAATTTGAAATGGTTCTGAATCAATTTTAGTTTTGATGTTATAATTCATATATCACTAAATGATAAATCTTATTTTGTGTCATGTTTATGCCAAAAATAAAAATAAGCAGTTATGTGAAATTTAGGTCAATGGTTTCCATTTCAAATAACTGTAAACCTATTTTTTAAATGTATTAATATATTTTAACTGAAATGTTAAGATATTTGATTAAGGTTAAAAAGCAAGTTTTCCAAAGTCACATATTTTTGCAGTGCATGAGAGTGAATATATCTGGGAACTCAGTGACAATATATAGTTAGTATACATTTTTGTTTGTTTCATAATTTGGAACAACAGCATTGTTAGGGGCAGAAATAGAATAGTAGGGACTAGCTATGATTATAAAAAATATTAATTATGCTCTGTCAACCGTGATTGTTCTGTTCTGATTAAAGAAAGCATATTCTGACTTGGCTGGGAGTTGTACGCCCTGGGACATGGGAGTTAACCTCAGAATGCAGCCCATTCTCCTTATCGGAGAACTGCCCACCATCATGGAAAAATTAACAATCATGTTGCCGAAGCAATGGAGTCCCAGAGGTGCCCGCCCTTTGTGACTGCTCAGCCCGCATTGCCTGTAACCATTATACCTTGCCTACCTCCCTATGCTTGTAATTCCTACTTTCCCATGTAATCTTTGTTCTTCTACCCAATATAAGCAGCTGGCTTATGGGGAGGGGTAGAACATATTTTCATGAATGACCTGCGCCCTCCCATGCTGCCGGCTTTATTGGAATAAACACTCATACATAATTCAACCCTATCTCCGCTGTATTGGCTCAAATAGTGATAGGCAGCCCAGACCTATTCATTGTCAGTTTCATAATTACAGATAAGTTAAAAAGTTCAAGAATTCTAACTATACAATCAAAGGCTCAAGTTGGAAATGAAACCATTTAAAACAAGAAACAAAGTAAAAGGCCACAACATTAAACCCAAAAGTATAGCTCTTAATGAGGTCCAAATTTCTTAAGTCACCAGGCCTATGGTTGGGAGTTCCATGCCAACAGGGAAAAAATGTCTGAATGACGTCAAGTTCTGACTATTGGTAGCTTTCCGTGCTCTGAGGTGGGCTTCCTAAGGGAGGAGCTGGAGTCAGCTCATTGCACAGTGAGGGCTTAGGCTTCAATAAAGTGTCTGAATTCTGACACAAGAAAAGATTTCTGGCTGGTCAGAAGACTCTGTAGAAGGACTCCAGGGATAATGGGAGCAACGGGAATCTTAACCTCCACCATTGGTTCATTGGCTCCAGGAGAGCAAGAAAAGAGGCAGTACAGAAATCTATACCTGCAGTTGCTAACCCCACCTCATTTGGAAAAATAAAAGTCTATTTAGATTACAGCTGAGGAACTGCTGTGCAGGAGTTCACCCTGACTTGCAGGACTTGCTTTATTGGGGTTTTAGTGCTCACCAAGTCCACCCCTTGAGTGTGTTGCTTGTGGAAATGGTAGGGTTGTAATCCAGTGTGATCTGAAGCTGTAAACCAGATGCACTGGCTCTGAAGCCTACCGGGAGGTACAAGGTCAGCCATCTCCTATGCCCTGCCTGGGGCCACTTGGTACAAGCTACAGAGCGATCTCCAAATAGCTGCTACTTGTACAGGGCTCCCATAAGACTGTCAACAGATTTCTCAACAGAAACTTTGCAGGCCACAAGGGCGTGGCAAGAAATAGTCAAAGTGGTGAAAAGCAATGACCTACAACCAAGATTACGCTACCCAGCAAAACTATCATTTAGAAGCAAAGGACAGATAAAGAGCTTTCCAGACAAGAAGAAGTTGAAAGAGTTCATCACCACCAAATCAGTATTATATGAAATGTTAAAGGGTCTTCTTTAAGAAGAGGAGGGGGGGAAAAATAGATAAAAGGTCTGAACAATAAAATAGCAAAAATACATGTCAACAATTGAATTAATAAATAAATAAATAAATAAACAAACAGAATGGAAACAACAGATCATAGATACAGAGAACATTTTGATGGTTGTCAGATGGGAGGGGGATTGTGAATGGGTGAAAAAGGTGAAGGGATTACGAAGACAAATTGGTTGTTACAGAATAGTCATAGGGATGTAAAGTGAAGCATAGAGAACACATAGTCAATAATTTACACTAATAAAAGAGAAACATGTAAATTGGTGTCACTCTGCTATGCCCACCAGCCAATCAGAGCAACTATGCAAATTAACCCAACAAAGATGGCGGTTAATTTGCATACGCCGGCACATAGCGAAGACTGAAGGCTCCAGCCAGAGGGAAGACTGAAGACTAAAGACTGAAGGCTGCAGACTGAAGAGACTTGGCTTCTCTGCTGCAGCCGGACCAAAGGCCGGGGTCCCGGGTGCCGGAGGAAAACCGGTGCCGGCAGCCAGGGGAAGGAAGGCCTATTGCACGAATCTCTTCATGCAATGGGCCTCTAGTATTTTAATAACCATGTATGGTGTCAGATAGGTACAAGATTTATCAGGATGATCATTTAGTAAGCTATATAATGTCTAATCACTGAAGTCTACACCCAAAACTAATAGAATATTGTATGTCAACTATAACTGAAAAACAAAAGATGATTTTTTAACAGCCTATTTGGTAGAGGCTTTTCCTGTCTATAGAATGCCTCCTTCCCCTTCGACTTCCATTGCTGCATAACCTCTATCTATGCTACCTAGGATTCCACAGCTATTTCCAAACATAATCATTCCAACAGCCATTTCCAAACATCTATGGAGTTTTCCTCCTCTAACTATGTTTTTAAAGGAAATCTGTCCTCAGAGAAGCATTTCATTAATGATATGGATTCTAATTGTAAAGGAAGCACAAGTGAAAAAAGAGAATAAGCTATTTGATAAATTTGATAACCATTGAGCACATGTGCTTAAAAGTATATTAAATATATAAATTATTGCTTACATAAAAGATTTTTAAATAATGAGTTTACCAAAAAGCAAAACAAAACAAAACAAAAAAAACATGTAAAATTGATTTTCTACTACTATCTAATTTGTAGTGATTACATAGTATGTTATGAAAATACATATTGCTTTTCTCTTTCGTAAAAATCATATGACTTCCAGACTCTTCTTCTTTAGAAACACACTCAGTTTACCCAATTATCACTCAAATTGTAAATATATCCATTGAACTCCACCCATGCAGAGATCCCTACATTTTCTCCTTCATCGTAAATATTAAAAACAGTATAAAAAAGACCAGGTAAGGTTTTAACAATTTATCATAATATCTTTTCACTAAATGATTTTGAAGGTATAAAGATATGTGACAGCCCATCACATTATATTTGAAACACAAATATCATTATGTTATTTTTTCGCAAATACAGACCACTAAAAATTTCTATAAAAATGTATCAAGTAAGCAAAATATAGGAAAAAATCACCTCTTTATTTCAGGTCAATAGTATATGGTAAATGAATGTCAATGTCAAGGAAGGTCTATGGTATATCAAATCAATTCATAATCCTCTGTGTGAACTTAAACAAGCCAGCTAATCACATAGCTAATAAGCGGTACCTTACTTATCATCAGTGACTATTAATGGATACACCTCTTTGGGTTTCTGGTACATAAATGTAATTTCAAGCTTAATTCCCTAAATTTTGCATTGTCTAGCTCTATTAAAGCTGTCCGTAAGCTGTCATCCACTTTAGTTGGAGAATAAGGAATACAAAGGATATTTTATTCAATGCTTAAATACCTTCTGTAGACTTTTTACTGGTTAGTCTTTAGTTAGGCCCAGTAAGTAAGTCATGGCTATAGATAATGCTAAAATGAAAAAAAAAAAAGTATCTTTTGCAACATTTTTCTCTATCCATCAGAAAAGACATTTTGACTTCACAGCTGTGAAGTGTGGTTGGTAATACAATTTAATTTATAACAGGACATAAATGTCATATACACATATATGTATATGAAATGTGTTAAACCCTAAGCTTATATTCATCCAATAAACAAACAAACTCAAAACACTCCCAGGGTTTTATCACAAAAATCTTTTAAAATATCAGAATCTCATGTCTGGTTTTCCATTGGTGTGAGGTGACTGATTTGCATTTGTTTCCAAAATAAAATCATTCCCAAATTTGCTCACAAATGGTAGGCCCCAGTAGTAAAATATTTAGTGGCAATACTGCAGATCAATAAATTTCACTTAAAGTTATGGTAAGAGGAAGCTTACCTTCAAAAAGGAAGATGTCACCCAAAGGGCCTGACAGAAGGTATATCTTGAAAGTCAAGAAAAGCATGAAGCTGTCAGTCTGAGAATCCAAGTAAAACTGACTGAGAATCCAAGTAGGGTGGGAGAGGAGAGGGAGGACTGCAAGCTCTTCTTATCAGGCCTGGAGCACTGGCACTCTTGAGTACAGGTTCTAGAAAGGGGCAGAAAGGATGCACTGTTAGTGCACATATCTATAAAAGCAGGCTTTTGAAGTTAACTTAGAACATCAGATACAGTTAGATAGATAGATAGATAGATAGATAGATAGATAGATAGATAGATAGAATTAAAGTTTATTCCAAGACTGAGCACATAAAGTATTCAGTTTTAATAACACTGAGAAAATTATATATTCTACCAGCAAATTTAGATCAAACTATAGCCCCAAGGCTATGGCTATGTATTTTATTACTATCAAACCCTGGTTAAGTGCATGGATCTCTGTCAGACTATATTGGGTCAAATCCTGGTCCCCCTTTTTTGCATGACCCAGGGAAGTTATTTAATTCCCCTGCAGCTAACAACAGAATCGTTGTGAGAATTAAAAGGGTTGATGTATGGAAAGGGTTTAAAGTAATGCCTGGCACCTTGTAAGCATATGTAAATGTATGTTGTTGATAATATTTGATACCCATTTCATAGGGGTTTTTTGAGGATTAAATAAAATAACACACATGAATTACTAATTCTGCTGATTTTTCAGAGAGTGATTTTTAGGGCAAAAAGAAGCTGAGTAACTCTCAGTTTGTAGGGAACCAGGGAGCAAGTGGTGGTAAGGAATGGAAGCAGTGGGCACGGATCACACCTTCAAAACTTTTTTTTGGAAAAAGGTAAATTAAAGAGAAATAAGACTTTGAAGGACTTATGAGGTCAAGGAAATATGCTTTTCAGTATAACTAGGACTTGAGCTTTTTGTAGATATCTTGTCCCCATTCTCAGAACAGGTGGAACCCCGGCCACGTCCCTAAACCATATCCCAGGGCGTAAGACAAGATACAGGGGTGAGGTGGGGCTGGCCATGTGCTGCAGAGCCCAGAGCTGAGAGGCTGAGAAGAAATGGAGCAATTTGGACAGCTGCCCATCTGAAGAGTCAGACGGAGGAAGAAGAGCCAGGTAGAAGGAATGGGACGCCTTGGAACTTAAACATGAGAGAGTTCCACCCAGTAGGTGGGAAGTGAGACCTGGCGAAATCCTGTGGGAAAGAGCACAGGACACAAGCAGTGTGAATGGAGAGAGAACATAACGTGTTCTGAGGGCTTCTTAGAAAACTGGCTCTATCCACCCTTTCAGTAGGTGGATAGAGTTGAGGTTTCTCCAGGTTTGCAAAGGTTTGCCCTGTGACCTTGTGCTGCTCTCCCACTCTGGCTCTGGGCTCAGACGTGTGGGCTGTTGCCAATGGGGCACTGGCAAATGGGACTTGGCAGAGGCTTGGAAAACTCTTGCACAATGTGAACTTGTTGCCTTCCCCCTCTGCCAGCCCACTGAGAACATGTCTGGGATGGCCTGCGGATGAGACACACCTGGCCCAGTTACACCATCACCCCAGCTGATAGCCAGCTGGGTGCTGGCTATGAGAGTGAACCCAGTACAGACCAGAACCACCCCATCAAGCCCAATGAATTCCCTAACCTGTAGGCTCTTGAGCTACATAAATGCTTATTATCTTGAGCCACAAGGCTTTGGGGTGGTTTGTTATGTGGCATAAGTGTGGGAATAGGTGACTGATAGTGCCTATGACTGCTGGGCAGCTATGGTAATGACTCTGCTTGAAAACTAGAGCTCCTCCCACCATAACTCTGGTTGTGGGGCTGGTTATAGGAGACAATAGGGCAAGAGAGCATCCTGGTAGAGAAAGATTAAGCATGGGATCTACTAAGATTGGAGGGCCACGGCATGGGAAGCCTGTCAGAATTTCCCTTATGGATGTCTTTCTCACTCTTTAGAGCCAGTAGGTGTAACCTTTGTATCAATCCTAGTCACACTGGAACATACTGTAAAGGGCTCCTTCAGATACTGACCAGCAGGGAGCATCTGAAGCCAATGACCTGCCCAAGGTCAACCTTGACAACAGCTTATTTTTGTTCATGAACTGCCCTGTGCCTCCAAGTCTAAAAGTGTTCTTGGTCTTAGAACAAAAAGTTCTCTCCTCTGGAGTGGTCCGTAGACCCCTTTGCCAGGGTCAGAGGGTCTGGCTGTGACACAGGGCAGATGTTGCAAGATTTCCAAGCAGGTGACTGAAACCTGTTCAGACCTTTTAATAGAGGCCAGTTATACACTTGGCTTCTTGGCAGAGAGTATGCCAGTGACAGGGCCACCACACCCTCTCTGTGAGCCCAGCAGCAAGTTTTATTTACAGACACAATGGTAGGTAGGCAAGATGAGGTCCTGTCCCAGTAAATCTCACCATCTGGATGCAGGAGTAGGTGGGCAGTGAAGCTGTCACCACAAATGTATGAATAAGGACAAAGAAGCCCAGGTATGCCACCTGGCCTGAGAGTTCTGAGCCTGTGAGTTAAAAAAAGAGGAGGTTTCACAGGCTCTGGCCAGTTCACCCCCCAGGACCTCCCTGAGGCCTTCCCAGATCTGCTATGCAAGGAGGGCCAGCCCTCAGGCTCCAGGCCATCCACATCACTCTGGGCCAGGGCCTGCAGTTGCCATCATTGGCTGCCAGACTAGGACTACGAGATGCAGAGATAGCTGGTTGGCCAGTGGAGGAGGCCACATGCCGGTATGTTCCCTGCCAGGCAGGATGCTGGAGACTCAGCGGGCTCTGCTCCCCGCGTACAGTTAGAGCCTCACCTGTAGAAAGCAAGTCAGAGTCAGTGCCTTGTTCGCAAATCTAAGAGTTCTGGTGCCACTGGGTGTGCTGGCATAATCTGCCAGCTGCATGTGCAGCCCCACAGCTCAAGGGCACCGCCCAGCCTGGGCACAGACAGCAGTGGATGGTCCTAGAACTCTCCTATGGCTCAGGGTTCTGTCCTCACCAGCAGCTATATGCTCAGGTACTGGCTGCAGGGCCACGCTCTAGGCTGGGACTCTCAGGAAATCCTGAGTGGTTCACAGCATTTGGGCTCAGAGCAACTGTGGAACATGATGATCAAATTGGCTTTGGCTGAGAAAAGGGGAGAAGACAAAGTCCTAGACTCAGGTGCTCTGGCGTTATGCTCATTTCTCTTTGCGGGGGTTGGAGGGACAGGTGGGATCCTCAAGTGCTGATTGAGGCTGGGGGCAGCACCCGCCCCCCCCCAAGATGGGCCCAGCCTAGAGCTGAAGCCCACCTGACCTCCTGCAGAGGCTGGCACTGTGGGGAGGGGTCACAGCTGATCGGTCAGGCCAGGAGAGAAACTAAAATCAAGGTCTCAGAGAGATCAGCCACCTGGAGAGTGCAGACACATCACAGCAGGATTGAAACTGAGAAAAAGACAAAAGGGAAAGCAGTAAGGGGGAGAGGGAAGGCCAGGCCTCGGAACTTGCTATAAATAAAGCCAAGGGGCTTTGTCCCTTGAGACCTCAGGCACGGGCGCAGCATTCAGGCACCATTGGCGTAGGAGACATGAGCCAGTGAAGGGGAAAAGGGCAGAGATGGTGGATGGGTATAAATATTTGTGGAAGGAAGAGAGAAGGAGAGAGGAAGTGGGTCATGGGAGAAAGAGCAGATCCGATTCAGGACTCAGGTGGAACAGCGTCCCAGGCAGAGGATGGGGACCAGAGACAGTGGGGAAGGTGGCCCTGCTGGCCCAGAGGGCCCAGAGAAGAGAGAGCAGACTAACAGGACAATGATGCTTTAGCTCTTGCCTGCTTGTTGCTGATGTCTGTGATCCACCAGACTACATTGTCAGCTGCTAATGAAACCAGAAGCAGAGTTCAGGTTGGGAGAGCGAGTTGGCTCCCACTCTGCCCTCAGCAGGGCCTGGCCCAGGTCACTGGCACCTGCAGCAAGAAGGAAACTCAGCACTCAGGTCACACTGCTCTGAGCAGCAGAGCACTCACCTGGTTCGTTGTCCTAACTGCCCTTGAGCTGCCGGCTGCTCCCAGAAACCACATGACTTCTGAATTCTGTTCCGGGAGCAGCCCCCACCTACTTGGTCCCATCACTGTCTTTTTCCCACCTTCCCCCCCATTTTTGGCCAACTAGGTTCTGGGAGCCGTGAAGTTCTTTGAGCTGGAAGCAGGGGAACTTTTTCATAGACAGAGGCCCTCTGGGGTGTGTGAGGTGGGAGCATGCAGGGCAGTGAAGGCAGGACAAGGAGCGCTGGGAGCCCGACCAGATCAGACCCCTCTAGTCGCTCAGGCTGATGTTCTGGACGTCAGTGTCCCTGCTTTCATATTAAGGACAGCTTCATTCCAGTGTCCTCCAGCAATGTTCTCTCTCTTTTGTTCTTTCCTTTCTTGATAATCTCTCTTTCCTTCTCCTCCTTTCCTGCCCCCTTCCCCCGCCCCCCCAGTCCCCCTCCCCGCAGCTATCCTGGAAGGCACCACCAGTGGGCCCTCCAATAAGAGATGAGGAGGAGATCTAGGAGTACAAACCTCTGTCATGCCTGCCAATGCTGCCACTTGTTCTGCAATACAAGGCCAAGTGCAACGTGGGGCCCGACCAGGGGCACTGAGGAGCGAGGAACCAGGGTTTTGCCTCTCTCTCTCTCTCTCTCTCTCTCTCACACACACACACACACACACACACACACACACACACACACGCGAGCAAAAAACTGAAAGGCCCCTCAATCACAAACTTAATTCCCTTAAGATTTAGAAATAACCAGATCTGATCATTGAGAGCTTTGGGTTGTTTAACTTCTCCTGCTTGGTATACAATAAAGATCAACCAGAGACGAAATGGTGCAGCCACACTTTCTCTCACTGAGAGCCCAGAAGGACCGGAGAGAAGCCTGGAGTAATGACCTCTCCGTGGACTTACTAGTCTTATTAACCTTAACTTAGGAGGGTTGGGGACGAAGAGCCACTACTTCAGCTTCCCATTTTGTGTTGCAGGCTTTTGCTGCAGCTCCACCATTTTCCCCAGAAAGTCCTGGTGCGCTTTCTGGAGGCGGCATGTGCACACACAATGATAATAATAAAGGATAAAGTAAGTCTTATTATGTATCAAGCACATAGTATATATCATTTATTTCTCACAATGACACATGAGGTAAGTAGTACCATTACTCCTACATTTAAATGCAAATCCCCAAGCCTTAGCAGTAACTTTCCCAATCACATAGTGAGGTGCAGGGTTTTGACCCTAGCAATCAGTCAGCCAGGGCCCCAGGTGCTAACTGCAGATATGACTGCCACACACATGCAGCCAGCTCCTTCTCCACAGGCAAACTCTGACCCCAGCCGCTCCAGGAAAGACCTGAGAAAGCAGACCATCCTGTCTTTCTTCCCCTTCCCAGAGAAGGGGCCACTCAACAAAAGTGTATTCAACTTGTCTCTGAGCCGGCTCTGTGCTCAGTGTTTCAGGGGACACCCAGGTGACCAAACAGAGGCCCTTGAGATGCTGTACAGCGGGGTAAAATATCAACCGAATGACCACGAAACCAGCTAGAAAGCGATTAGTCTTAAGAGGCACAGCTAGGAGCGGAGGTAGGAAAGGCTTAGGGGATCACGCAAGGCTTTGTAAGGAGCTGGTATTTGAATGGGATCGGTGAGGAAGGGGGGCCTGGGTCATGTAAGGGCAGGGTGGGGTGAACACGAGGAGAGGCTGGCTATACAGCAGAACAGAGGGAGAGGCAGCTTTATGTTTATCTCAAAGCGAGAGCACCTTTTCCTCACCAGCTGCCATTCACACTAAGAACAAATCCACAACCCTCACTGGGAGCTCCTAAGGCAGAATAAATAGTGGGAGGAGCTGGGGCCAGGTTGGGGGCTCTCCTGGAGCCACCCCTTGACAGCCATGTGACTGAGGCCCAGGTCGCTGAGACTCACTTCCTCAGCTCTGCAATGGATGGCAGTTGTCCACAGGCCATAGGACCATTGTGAAGAATCAACATTCTAGTCCCCGTGAAGTGCTGAGATCAGCACCTCGCAGTTACTGCTCCATAAACCACACGGCTATGGTCATTACTACCAATAGTAACAGCAGTGTTACTACAAGACCTGCCTGGTCTGGCATCTGCCCGGAGCTTCTGCCCCACATTCTGTCCCGATGCCCCCTCAGATTGCTGGGCTCTATCCTGGCCTTCTTTCGGTTCCTTCATGTAATACCATATGTGACATGGGAACATGCTGGGAACGAGGTTGCCATGTGGCTGTCTGAAACTGTCACTTGTTGTGCAATGCTTGAGGATGCTATGAAGGCCCTGCTCAGGAATTATGCACCTCCTGAAGACTTGAAGGTGATGGCTCATAGACACGCTGGGCACATGAAAATTATTATTAAAGGAAATAACTTCTAATGAGTGCTAATATTCAAACTTAACCTCTATATCCTCCCAGATGTACTGTACGATGTCAATTATTAATTTCTCACTTAATCATAGAATGATGGATGGTTGCTTGCTGTATTTGCTCTGCAGTTCACACTGAAAACCAAAGAAATGTAATAGGTACCTATAGCCTCTTCCAACTCAACATCTTCTATCCAGAAGTATGGGTCCAAGTATGGATAATTGTGTAGTGAAACAGGTGAAAATTATGCAGGAAATAGCGTACTGTATTTTGGAAGGTCAACTCTAAAGGTCAAGGGGGTGGAAGTCTTTATTAAGGCGGGAAGAATGTCAGCTATGCTGCTGTGTGCAGAAAGGGAAATGTACTCCTCCATTGACAAATATGCTGAGGCTGCTTCTCAAGCCTGGGATCCAACTTTTCTGGCATGCTGGCAAATCCGAAAGAATGTGCATTCCTTGGGAATGTCCTTCTACATTTTGAGTGTACTCAGACCCCTTCACATGACATTTATCAGCTGTTCTTCTTCATGAACTAAAATCTTTCCTGTCCCTCTCCCTCACCCCATCCCCAACACCAACAATGAATAAAATACCCAAATCCATTCCTTCACGAGGCAAGAAAGCTATACAGTTGCACCTCTTCACCCATTTTTCCTATTTCCCAAGCACCTTTAAAATTATTGTTTTACTTTATATCTGCATAAACCAAGTCTCCCACACTTACATCTGAGTTCCTGCCCCTCAGCTAACTGCTCAGCACTCGAGAGCCTGTCGGTGAACTGCTCCGAGGGTCTCACTCACTGGGCAGCTTTCCTGTTCGTCTGAAGTCCCTGACTCCAGCCTTGAAACACATGCACATCTTTTAGGAACAAGGTTTCATCCAGCCAGGTTTATTAAACACTATGAAAATGTAAGAATGAAAACAATTTTGAAATATGAGCATTATATAAGTTGACAAAGAGCAGAATTCCTTTTCAATTAAATGCTAATGTCAACTTCCAGCATTTAATTCCTTCCCTAGAGATGCAGAAAAAGCAGTCCTTTTAAAAATATTTACTTTGAGAAAATCTTAGAGCTTTTGAAATTGAAAGAAAGTTGGCAAAGATACTTTCTATGTTAGTAAAAAGTAGTGTTATAGAAGGAATTTGTAGATGTATTTTGAAACATAGCAATTAATTCCTTTGATTTATTCTCACATACAGTAGATTGTAAACATAATAGAGAAACTAAATTCAGGAGATGAGCTTTAAGTTTTTGCTGGGAATCTGGTGGTGGGTAGGAGTTTAGTCTAATTTGGGGGGTCTCTTGGCAAATGGAATTTTGTTATCTAAGTGCCCTTTTCATTTTATAATTGGCTTTATTACACTGTACACTCTCTGGCAGCTAACCTGGGATAATGTGACTGAACATAATTTGGGATGATAAATAGTATGGAAGTAAATATTCTGCTCTGTGTAACAGAGTATGACTCCTGGCGCTGCTGTGACTGACGCAGTGTTCTGCCCCGTTTCAGAATCTTCCTGGCTAATATCTATTCTGCCTGCTACCTGTCTCAGGAGGATACCTCAAGGGACACCTTCATAAAAAGGCAAAGTCCCTTTTTTAATGACTGTCCATTTTCTTCCCCTGAGGGGAGCACTATACCTCTGGATGGCCACGGAGTTAACAAAATAAAATCCTAGAGAACTGTATGGCCTGAAAATAAATAATCCATAGCACAGGCTTCCATATTGACCGAATCTCAAATATATGAATGTCAATTCACCTAAATTAGATTAATTTGACATGCAAGAATGAAGCATATTTTCCATGTTAGAAACTTTGAACACTGATATCAATGGTATCCATTCAAATTGCATTCATAAGCTGTTAGTACAAGGAGGTACTGTTTTACTCCTAATTATTTAATTATGATTGTAGAGCAGTATTTTGTGTTTTGTTTTTAAATTTCACTTTTCCAATAATTCGTCTTTCTTTTTTGTAATTTGAAAGATTTTGAAGATTTGGAGATTTTGAAAAGCAATCCTTTACCAGGCTAGAAAGGCTCTGCCCTGGAAGGGATAATGCCATTGTGTGCCCGGGCGGAACCGACACCCCTGAATGCTTTTGACGGGTAGACAAGAACTCCAGACTACTCATCAGGAACTATAAAAGAACACAAAAGAAAATTTCTATATTTAGAAAACGATAATATAGAGTGTTTATGTGTATGTATAAGTGCACTAAAGGTACAAAATGATTCAAAGAGAGATTGGGAGAAGAGAAGACTGTGACTGGGAAGGGGCTTCAATTGCATTGGTTCTTTTTATGGGTACTGTGTTCATGGATGCGCATTTTTTATAAATGTCTCTAACATTGTAGTAAATTTATAAATTAAAACATGGACTGACTTTCTGCATTCATATTATTCGTAATTTATATCCTGCTTTAATTCAAAATTTTTTGAAATGCATTACATGCAATTAAGCTTGTGTTAGGGTATTACCAATGTGCATTTACCAAACTGATGAGATAATGAAGATTTTAATCTTAACTATTAACTTTTTGATTCTAGGTTTTCTCAAAAGCTAGTTGTTACCCTCAAGGTCCCTACATGCCTCCCCAAAATACATCAGTGTGTGTGTATATATGGCACAGCAGCCTGTTTAATTCAGGCTCTTCACAAAGATACACACAGCACTGTCTTTTCTGTGTGTGTCCCATTCATTATTTGTGCCGTCAGTCTTTGTTCAAAGTCTAATCTACCAAACCCCTTGTAAACCTGCTGTTATCTCAAGGCCTAGTAATGAAACCGTTACTGGTGTCATAGAAGCAATCCTTAGCGTGAGATTTCTGTTACTGGGACATCATAATGAATTAATTCAACCCTTTCCCTGAGTTATTTGATACAGGTACTGGCTTCTCTATCTATATGTGCACATCTGTGCAAACACACACACGCAATTTGCATTTAGAGGCTAGTGTAGGGGGAACCCTATAAACAGAATGATGTAGAACCAGACAAACAGGATTTTGAGTAACTGTGCAAATGCTGCCGTTTTTAAGACTGAACCATGGGCCTCAGGGAGCTAGATCTACCCACACACTCCTGGCCTGAGTCCACAGGAGAATCAACGGAAGAAGTGACAGAAATTTTCTCTGTTCACCCCCACATTTAGAAAAAGGAAAATATTTAGCTGTACAGCTTCTGGGAACATCAGAAGCCAAGGTTCCAATAGAGGCCCAGCTCCTGAAAGGGAGGCAGATGAACATATGACAATACTGCACATACATGTTTATTGGGAAGACAGAGGTGTGGGTTCCTGAGGAAGCAGAGTAGCATCCGGTAGGAAACTTCATCAAAGGGCATGACCAGCACCTCACCTGCAGGTGGTTCTAGGTGGGCTGAGATACTGATTCCCTCACACGAGAAGCCAGACAGGACTTGGGGCAGTTTCCTTTCATGGTGGCGGTTTCAGTACATCACTTTCATGACGCCTTATCTTCTCACTCTAAGGAAATTGGGGATCTGGGGGAACCTTTCACCGGCTTCTGATTCTTGTAGCCGGGCCAGTCCAACAGGGAGGGACTGAGGAATCCCAAAGACCAACACACACTACCTCTTCTATTCACGCCTCAAGCCACCTCAGCCAATCTTGTGTTTGCCCAAGCCCAGAATGCTGTCCTACCCATGCCCAGCTCCTCTCTTCCTTCCTCCCAAATAAGTTAAGTCTCCTCTATGGAACATGGGTCCAGAATGATATTTAACCAAAATTGGAATTCATTTGTTAATATATCAGTCCTGCTTATGTCTGTGAATACCTTGAGAAGAGACTATTTCATTTACGCCTGTAACTGAAGTTTGATATATTCTTGTCATTAACTAACTTAAAGTTGGTATATTCCTGTCACTCAATATATTTTTGAAGGCCTTTTTTTTTTTTAAATCACAGATCTGATGCTCAAGTGAGCTATTGAAGGGATAAACAGATAAATAACTGACATTGATCTTAGATCTTTTTTTGGTAAAACTACCTCATGTTACAGAGGAAGAAAATGATAACACTGCTTTTTTGCAGCTTATGCGTCAGACATGCCCCTGACCCCATCTTTGCCATTGCACATTCCTGACCCCTGGCTCAGGCTCAGTCCCTCCATCTCTGGTCCCACCATCACCTCGGGCGAGTTCCAAGTCTACTTCATATGAATGACTCCTGGCCTCTCAGTTCCCTCTTCTTCTCAACTCCCGTCATCTTTTCCTTTCCTACCATCCTTCGCACAGTTACACCCCGGGTCTCATCCTCTCCCAACATCTATGTCCAAATCTCTGGAGTAAGCCTCTCATATCCTCGCCCCCAGCTTGCTTATTCAGTTACCACCACTGGTCCTCCCAGGAACTGCTCTGCTACTAACTCCTTCACTTTTTCCCAATCCACCAGTCCCCGCCTTTCTACAGTTCCCTCCTTACCCAAGGACCAGCATTTAAATAACCTCCATGCCAGTGTCCTAACCACAACCCTCCATCCTCACATCATACTCGCCTGGACAAATTCAGTCCCTGCTTTGTCTGCTCCTGGGCCCGCCTATCGAGCATCACAGTCAGGATGGAAGTGATGGCTCAGGGTCACCAGCCTCAGCAAGGACATTAACCTGCCCTGCGATCCTACTAACTTTCTTTGGTTAACTCGCTCTCCCATTTTCTACAGTGCCTACTCCACACTTTTTCTACTTTCCTCAAACCTTCAACCGCTCACCCCTCCCAACTTCTGGCCACTCAGTAGATGACCTCACTTGTTGCTTCTCAAAGAAAATAGATGCCATCAGACAGAAACTCCATTAAAGCCCCTTGCCATACTTATGAACCCATTCCTATCTACACATATCCTCAATCGCTTATCCCACGGTTGGAGCAGAGGGGAAGCCTTCTCCATTTTAGAGCCACTCACTCTCCTGTCCTTCCACCTCCTCAGTAACCCTACACTACTGTTTCTCCCTCGCTGTTCTTGTGGATTTGACTACTTCCTCTGAAGTCAGACGCCCAGCACCCTCCACTTCCTCAGTGAAGGTTTCTCAACTTCCAACCAGGTCAGGCCCCTGTTGTACCCTGTCCTGGCCCAATGTCCTTCTCCTCCACAGCATTAACAGAGTTGAAAATTTATGTTAGAGCAACATCTAACTTGCCAACCAGATTATAAGCCCATCAAGTGGTGACAACAAGCTCAATCCGTTTGGCCACCACTGTATTCCAGTGCCTGGCACAGCACTGGTACATCACTGCTTTTAAAAATATATGTTTGATGAAGGCATTTGCTCAAAGTTACACACCTAATTTCTAGAACCCAGGACCAGAACCCTAGTGTCCTAACTCACTGTCTCATGTGTGTACATTTGCAAAATGCACCATACATTAAAATGTATAAAATGCATGCATATGATTTAAAGAAAAAAGAAAAAGAATACTCATGTCCACTCAAGCTCAACAGTAGAATATCATTGTTATCTTAGAAGCTTCTTATCCACCTTTCCCCAGTAGCATCTCCATTCCTGTTCTCAGAGGTAACTACCATCCAAACTGAACTAACTATGCTCTTGCTTTTTGCTATAAGGATGTATCTCTAAATATACATTATTTAATTATGTATAGAAACACACTATATAAATACAGCCATACTGTATATATTCTTCTGTAAAATGATTTTTTTGTTGTTTAACATTATGTTTTTGAGGCCTGTTCCTATTAATGTGTATAGTTGGAGGCCTTTTCACTATTGTATGGTTATTCCATTTTATAAATACACCAATATTTCTCCATTGTTTGACTGTTTGTAGACTTTTGAGGTGTTTCCAATTTGTGGCATTGTGAACAACAGTGCCTAACTGCCCCTACAGTTATCTCCTGGTAGCTGTGTGTGCTTCTCTGGCATATGTACCTAGAGCACGATTGCTATGTCCTGTAGGTGCATATGGTCACCTATGTTGGTGCCTGAGACATCACTTTCATGACGCCTTAGATCTTCTCAGCCTCAACATCTCTGGGAAGCCTCAGAGGTCACATTGGGGAATTTGAGTTTGATCCTATGGGCAATAGGGGATAATGAAATGGTTTTGAACAGAGATGTGCCAATCTGTTTGCATTTTGTTAACTTTATTCTTGGTTACAGATCAGAGAACGATTGCACAGGGACACATCTGAAGCAAAGGATCTGTTGGAGGCTGCACCTAGAAGAAATCGGACAGGAGCTGGACAAGGTGGTGGTGATGGGGGCCAGGGTCATGGACACACTGAAGGGAAGTTTAGTACAGTGGGGCCTTGACTTACCAGTGTCCCCACTAACGAGTTTCTTGAGATACCAGCTGTCTCCCGGCCGATTTTTTGCATTGAGTTGACAGAGTAATTTGAGTTAACGAGCTCCTTAACGAGCTCGGTCTTAGAACAAATTAAACTCGTAAGTCAAGGCCCCACTGTACATTGAAGTGGCTGGTGATATGCTGAATGTAGAAGTGAGTGGGGAGATGTCTTAGAAAATCCAGACAGGAAATACAAGAACTGAAGCATTGTTCTGTAGGGCAGAGGAATGAGTTCAAAGTGGAGCATGTTTAGTTTGAGGTATCCAGTGCGTATTCATATGGGCTTAGCAAAATGAAATTTAACGATATGCTATTATTTCGTTATTGTTTCAGTACCAAGTTGCTTATTACATTGAGTTTCTACCTCTACCTTTTGAAAGATGAGTAAATACTAAATAACATAAAAATAGAAATGTTTAAATATTTTTTATTGATTTCAGAGAGGAAGTGAGAGGGAGAGAGAGATAGAAACATCAATGATGAAAGGATCATTGACTGGCTGCCTCCTGCACGCCCCCCAGTGGGGACCAAGCTCACAACCCAGGCATGTGCCCTTGACCAGAATCAATCGAACCCGGGCCCCCTCAGTCCGCAGGCCGGTGCTCTAGCCACTGAACCAAACCAGCCAGGGCGAGAATAGAAATTTTTATAATGTTCTCACAAAGAAATTCTTCCTTCTGAATATAACCACTTCAATAAAGCCTCCTACAGCATCAGTCAGATTATTGTCGCGGACCCAGTATTTGGCCACTGGGGTTGAAAAGCAGGTTTCACTCTTAGACAAAGCTCCGGTTTCAGAGCAGAGCTCTAAAGTTTCCCAGAGGCTGCGTTAAGGATGCCAAACAGAAGCGGATTTTTCAACAACAGTTAATAAAAAGAAGAGGAAGAACAAAACCTTAATAGCCCAACTGAGAAATGAGCAAAGGAAATGAAGGTAGTCCCAGTAAAAAACAAACAAAAAAGCAGTGGCCCTGGAATCACTCTGAGTTCACTCAAGTGAGAGAAATGTACATTGCCACTGTACCGAGACACCATTTTCCACCCAAGATGAGCAAAGATGAAGGACTTTGGTAACACATTGTGGGGTGACGGTAGGGAACAGTCTCTACAGGGTAAGTGGGTACTATTTCCCTGAAGGGAAATTTAGCAATAACCCCCAATTTAATATGCCCATAATATTTTTAAAGTAAATCCATTTCATGAAATGTTTTTTCCTGATTATACTCATACATGTGTAAAACGGTTCTAACTTTGCAGCTATTTACTGAAACATAGAAAGAACCTAACCATCCATCAAGAGGGAACTGTTTAGATAATATGTTACCACATAGAACGAATACTATGCAGCCATTAAAAAGAATGCAAAAGGGTAGAGCAACCCAAATGTCCATTGATGGATGAATGGATTAAAAACGTGGGATATACATACAATAGAATATTAATCAGCCATGAGGAGAAAATGAAATTCTGACACATGCTACAATATCGATGAACCTGGGGGCATTATTTTAAGTGAAATAAGCTAGGCACAAAAGGGCAAACATTGTGTGATTACACTTATACGAGATACCTAGAATATCCAAATTCATAGAGACAGGAAGTCTGCATGGTGGTTACCAGGTGCTGTGGGAGAAGGAATGGGCAGTTGTTTAATGAGGTCAGAGTTTTAGATGGGGATGATAAAAATGTTCTGGAGGTGGATGGTGGGGATGGCTGCATAACAATGTGAATGTCCCTAACGCCACTCAACTGCACACTTAAAAATGGTAAATTTCATGTTATAAATATTTATCATGATAAAAAAAGGACTGCTTTATATACCAATATAGGATAATCTCCAAAATATATCATTAAATGACAATAAAATTTCCAGAATACCATGTGTGCTCTGTCACCATAGAGGGGAATAGAAAAATATGCATTTAATTATATAGGCACAGAGTTTCTCCAAAGCATATGAGGAGCCTAGTAATACTGGTGCATGCCATAGGGGAGCTGGGTGGCCCGGGAGTGCAGTGGATGGAAGGCAGGATAACAGAGAGGCAACTTTCAGGAGATGCTTTTTGTACCTTCTAAGTTTATAGCATGTAAATATATTACATACTTATTATTCACAATTATCTTAATGTGTGGCCTACAGTGGGCTTTGAAGATTGGACAATTTTACATTTTAAATGTTGCTTCTATTATAGTTATGGGAAACAAACTGTATGTACTTTGGATCATCATGATACCAAACTTTCCAAGTGCAGGGCTTTTACCTCCTAATTAACTGCATAACTCAGCAATTCCAACCAGTATGCCACAAGAATTCTTAAAACATGCAATACCTGATTATTTAGTCAGGGGCACTGACCCCTTTTCTCTTAGATTATTAAATGAAAAAATAAGACAATAGCCAACAGAACAATAGCCATCCAGTGTGAATGAATACAAAATATACCTTTTTTGTCAGATTGTCAAAAAAATATATTTTGGGGTGTGCTGCAGAATTTTAGTAATTAGTGTATGTGCGCCATGAGATGAAAAAGGTTGAAAATCATTGGCATAACCAAATTCTTACTGGCCAAATCATGTTGTTCAGAGGGAAAATGCCCCATTCAGTAGCTGATTGCCTAAGTTAGCTGAACACAAACACTGTTGGAAGAATGATTTGTTTGGGCAGATTCCCAGAGCTAACAGTGATTAATATAATGTTTAACTTTGCAAGTGCTTAACTTTTCTCCAGAGAATATGTTCCCACGATCAGGGGAACTGTTGATGTTCACATTATTCCAGCTACCTTTCAACTCACTAAAAATATGGACATCTTATAAGCAGTGGCTCCTTGCTTTCAACAAACATATTTTAAGAGCTGGACAAAAAAAAAAAGTTTCTAACACACCACATTTACTACCTACATAGAGACATGGTCACTAAAAGGAAATCTGACAACTAAGATTCCACGATGATAAATTCTATAAACTAAGGGATCTATTTTCATTACACAGGTCCAGTGCAGGTTTCATTTAGTTCGATCTCCTCGTTCATTTAAAATATAAATCCAAAATACCAAAATTGTGCTTTCATATCTGTTTATCCTGAACTAGAAGATCAGCTACTGGAGGTGAAAGCCCAGGACATACCTTCTCATGCCCTGTCAGTACTGAGTAAATAGTTGTGACAGCCTGGGAACTCTTCTTCCTCACTCTTTATACATCTGTGTTTGGGGGTTTTTCTCCTAATTTGAGGAGAGTGCCCCTGAGGCAATCTCTTAATCAAAAGGCGTTGCAGAAGCTGCTGCTGAACAGACCAACCACCTCCTGGCCCTGTGCCAGCCAATGTGCACAACTGACCGTTTAGACCAATGTCTGGTTCAAATCAGAAGGAGAAATGTAAGTTCTACACTTTCAGAGACTTGCTGACTTTCAAGCTGACCTTTCAAATTCCAGGTGCTGGCATCAACCCCTTTACTACTAAAGGAGGCATTGCTCTGAGAAAGAAGCATTCCTTTTTGGTTGGGATGACAATAGCTATTCTACATAAGAACCTGTTTCTGAAACCACTCTTCTTGGGAAGCTGCTGGATCACATCCAAAGAGTACATTTCAAAAGCTTTTGGTATTCCTTGGAGAAGCTCCACCAGGTATATTGGATGCACATCCTTCAGTCTGGATATTTCAGAATATAGTCTAGGGCCTCACACTTAGAAGTAAATAGAATGGTCCTCAAGGGGGAAGCGCGGGAAGTGCAATGAAGACTAAATAACCCTCCACAATCCAGGGTGTGGAGGGGCAGCTAGTGTGGGCTGTGGTAAAAATCAGACTCATAAAACAATGGATAGAGATCTGATTCAACTTACAAAAAGAGCCAACGAGGGGTGGGTGGGTGGAGGGCTGGGAAGTGATTAACCAAAGAACTTGTATGCATATATGCATAACCCATGGACACAGACAATAGGGTGATGAAGGCCTGGGGTAGAGGAAGGAGCAGAGTAGAGGTGGTCAAATTGGGGGGGAAAGGGGGACATCTGTAATGATTTCAACAATAAAGATAAATTTAATAAATAAGTAATAATACTAATCTTCCAAGTTTTTTTAAAAAACGAGCCAAGAAGTGACTTACTAAAACGCTTTTAGCAACTCTTGTAACAAATGGCAAAATTACATGTAGAAAAGTGGACAACTATGCTCCACCTTTTCTGGAGGCAGAATATGAAGGACATCGAGGAGACAAACAACAGTCCTTTGAGACTGTGACAGCTGGTGACTACGGAAACTGTTATTGCAGAAGGCTCTGGAACACAGCATCGATCCTACCTTTACAAAGCAGGTCCTCTGAACTAAGCCAAGGGCAAGGCACCGGCCACAGGACTTCCAGGCTTCCTCTTATCCCTGTTAGTCTGTGGCCACAGCATTTTAATAATCTGAATCTTTTGACACATTCCAATTATAACGCTGTTAGTTGCTCAATGCCTCATTCGAAAACCAGCAAATTCTTCTGGCCCCCTCTCACCGTCTGAAATACTATGCTGAACAAGTCTTGTTAGAAGTAAGCTTTGAAATGCCATCCAGACAGAAGGTTGCCAAGCTTATCTTTCTGGCTCTGAGGGTTGTACAATCTATGCTTCACTGTGCTTTCAGTGTTGTGATTTCGTTTTTATTGGACTTATCATGCAGCACAGGCAGTGGATATGACTCAAACCACTCTGCAGTTCAAAAAGAGCAGAGAGACCAGTCGTGCCTACTGGAAATGGGGTTGTCATCAGCTTGGTCTACCCTTGGCAAAACGTGATAAGGTATGGAGCTGCCCTGCACTGGCGAGAGTGACAATAAAGCATAAGGCAAGCTAACTATAGAAGAATTCAGTTCTGAATCTTTTTTTCCTTTATACATCCAAGGGAATATACTGCTGTAAGAAATTGCCACAACCCACTCAAACATTTAGTTTTGCTGGGAGAGAACACTAATGAGGATAAAGCAATTGAAATAGGTCTTTGTCTTCAGAGTCATAGACCAAGTTCATTTTCCTTATTCTCTATTATCGGCTAAATTGAGTTCCCCCAAAATCTGTATGTTGAGGTCCTAATCCCAGGACCTCAGAATGTGACTGTATTTAGAAAGGTCTGTAAAGAGGCAATTAGGTAAAATGAGGTCATATTGGTGTACTCTAATCTAATATGACAGGTGTCATATGAAGAAGAGATTAGGACACAGACAAATACACAGAAGGAAGACTATGTGCAGACACCCCAGAAAGGTGGCCACCTGCCAACCAAGGAGAGAGGTCTCAGAAGAAACCCACTCTAATGACACCTTGACCTTGAACTTCCAGCCTTCAGAACTGTGAGACAATAAATGTCTATTGTTTAAGCGAGCCCGTCTGTGGCACTTTGTTATGGTAGATCTAGCAGACGAACAGACCTCACCTCTGGGTCCTGCTTTTGAACATTGCTTTCTTCTTTTCTCAACGTCATTTCACTGTTTTTCCTCTCACTTTCTTTTGCTCTGCTTTCTTCCTTTCTCCCACCTGCCTCTTTCCTTCCCTCACCTTCTTCACTGACAGTGGTGTTACCTTGGGAAGGTACCTGAGAGGGAGAGAAGGCATCTTGCACCCAGCATCCCCAGGTGTGTTGAGCGGCTCTGTTCCCCAGAGCTCCCAAGTGCACCTAGTTTGCAAGGATATAGCGCAAAATCATGCAACATCATCAGAAGGCGTGCCTCTCCTTTCTAGGTGACTCTGACCATGCCACTCAACTCTCTGAATTTTATTTTCTCGTATGTTAAAAAAAATGGTGATGCATAGTTGTTGTGAGGCTCAATTAAGGTAATAATAATATATTGGGAAATACTTAATATACTAATCACAATAACTCAATTTTCCTATCTGTAAAAGAGGTGGTACCTAAAACATTATAGTATGGTATCATGACAACAATTAGTCAGCAAATAATTACAACTTCTGTGACTCTGGATATTATATGTTTTTTCTGCTCTGTATTTCATTGGCCTAAAAAGTTTATTTTTGCTTTTCCTGCTGGTCAATATTTATGAAGAGTGTTGTACTTAGTATTAACAAGTGGATTCCAGAGACACAAAGACCTAGTTCTTGCCTTCACATTCTTGCAATCTATTTGGAAAAATAAAACTTTAACAGTAAAAACAGGTGTAAAATCAGTTCAAAGTGGTTTTCAGGGCTGCAATGGGGTATATGTGGTCAAATCTCACTGCAGGCCAAGCCAGGTGCCTACCTGAACTGTCTAGGACAACTTTCCAGAAGCAATTTCCAACTTTCTCCTACTAAAGCCACTCCAGCAGAAGCTAGCAAATCTGGCTAAAAAGATTTATCAGTAAAGGTAATAAAAACTTGAATGCTAACTTGAGTGTCATATATTGCTTTACAAAATCTAACTCTATAGCAACTTGTAAAATAAAAGCCTTTGATAGTCAAATACCTCTAATAATCTTAAAACTCGTTTTTTTGTTTTATTTTTTTAAATTTATTTTTAGTCTATATTGTTGAGAGTATTACAGATGTCTCCCTCTTTCCCCCCCATTACTCCCCTCCACCCAGTTCCCGCCCCACCCAGGCCTTTACCACCCTATTGTCTATGTCCATAGGTGATGTGTATATGTCCATAGGTAAGGCCTATATGCACATAAGATCTTTGGTTAATCTCTTCCTGCCCCTCCTTCCACACTTCCCTCTGAGATTCGTCAGTCTGTTCCATGTTTCCATGCCTCTGGCCCTATTTTATTCACCAGTTTATTTTGTTCATTAGATTCCTTGTTCATTTATTTAAAACTTGATTTGAATAATCACATTTTTATTTTTAACTCCTCAGGAACCCCTGAAAAAAATAATTAAAAATTTTCTACATTCCAGTAGGAAAAACATATATGTAATTGATATCTGACTTTAGAAACATCTCAACCAAAAGAAAACCATATGATGTGGGGGTTTTTTAGAAATTCACACTCATTATTAAGAATGATCAAAATATGGTAATTTGGTTAGTAAGGACATAGGGATAAAAGGGTTTAGTATTTCAGAAGCAGCATGTCATAGCAGTTACATTTGGATATAGATCCTGTCTTTACCACTTACTACCTATAAGACCTGGCACAAACTACTGTACTTTTCTGAGAGTCGTCTTCCTCTTATTTTAAATGAATACAATAATGTCTGCCTTAGAAGGGCACCTTGCCTGGCCATTAGCAGGGTAGATCCTGGGTGGAATTTCTAAATGAGAATATCTTAGTGAATTATAGCTACTCCCTAGACCCTTTCTTTCTCTTTCTTTTTTAATCCTTACCTGAGAACATATTGAGAGAGAAAAACATTGATGTAAAAGATAAACATGGATTAGTTGCCTTCGGCCCACACCCTGACCAGGAATTGAACCCAGAACCCAGGTATGTGCCCTGACCAGAATCGAACCCAAAACCCTTAGTGCACAGGATTACACTCAACCAAGCCACTCCGGCTGGGCAACCCAAACTGAGAATATTTCTAATTCAACTTTGTATGTCCCTCTCACCACATATCCCTTTCTTCCCAATCTGGCACTGTACACATCACATAGCAAAGCCTGAATAAATGTTTGATGAATGAATACATGAATAAGTAAATAACACACTAATTTCAAAATGAAAGCAGAGGGAGAAATAAATTAGTATGTGGATACATCTTAAGAACTGGTAACAGATCAATGTCTTTGGGAAACACAATGAAAATTTGGAGAAACAAAAGATATATTTAGCTATCCTATATAATAAAAGGCTAATATGCAAATTTCTCCCCCCCTACCCCCGGCTGGTATTCCACTGACTGGGAGTTAGATGTGTGCTGACCACCAGGAGGCGGCACAGAACATGGTAGGCATCGGGGATGCGGCACTGGCAGTGGGTGGCAGTGACGAGAACGGGACCATGGCAGGATGATGGAGTAGGTGAGCAGATGGCGCCAGACCAAGGCAGGTGCGAAGGGAGGCCTCAGCCTGCAGCTGGCAGCCACTAGGGACCCTACCTGTGCATGCATTTTGTGCACTGGACCTCTAGTAATAGGATAAAAGGAAAAAATGGGGAAGTACTACTGAAGCTGCCAACCACTGCTCTGTAAGATAACTCAAATTCCTTGCCAATTTTTTTCTGTAGTGTATGGCTAAAACAAACAATCTTCGAGATAAATAAGCCAAAATTACTTGGTACATTTACATGTAAGAAAATACCAGTGAAATAAAATGGAGGATGATTCTCTCCCATGCTTTGTGAAAGTCATGTTGTTTTAAAATGCACCTGTCTGGGTTCTTAATACTATACTTGCTTTTCTTTTCTAAAGATTTTGCAAAATATGTTGGAAAGGCTGAAGGCCAAGTTGTTTTCATGGATCCAAACCTATTTCTGTATTATATATTTTAATACTACTAATTAAGGAATACCCCTCAGCAGATACTACATTGAAAAGGAGTAAACAAAATACTGTTTGTGTTATATTTTACTTTAGAAAGGAGTATCTTCTAATTTGTCCTGTCTTCCATCAGACCACAATCCAAATATTTTCAAAAGCAGAGTATTATGGCATTAAGTGGCTGGTACCCTAGAAGCCAGCTTCCCTAACCAAAGGACAAGTATTTGCCAACAGACTTGCATTAACGATCCAAGGGGCAAATGTCAAAAGAAACATCAGACTTGTTGGCTCATCCTGGAGAGAAGTCCCAAATAATCTGCAGCCCCTATTCCTTCACTCCTCCGTCACCCGGCAACCCCCGCAAGCCTTGGCTCGGCCCGCCCCGCTGCCAGGCAACAATGCCCCGCCCGCGCGCCTGCTCTGTGTACGCGCAGCCGCCGGTCGCAGCAGTGCACGCTGGCCCCCTGCACCTGCTGGGCCGCGGCAACTTTCCGAGCCTCCTTCTCACCGACTGCTCTGCCCCCTCTCTTACTCAGAGCCACCGATCCTCGCCTTCTCTCACCCGTGTTTCAGAAAAAAAATGTTCCACGGACACAGGATTTCTGCCACCTGCTTCTTGGTAGTCCTGTCTCCAAAAGTGACAACCGGCCAAGAAAAAGCACTTACTTTTCCCAGCATTCTTCCGCGTCAGCAGGGGCTTCTTTACATGGCTCTACTCATCCCGCGCTGAGCTCAGAAAGGGAAGGAAGTCACGGAGAAGCTGAAGGGAAACTTCGCCCCGGGAGAACGGGTGAAAATGACGAAGCCCTCCTCATTTTCACCACAAAGGACGGGACCTTCAGGCCATTGGGTCCTGGGATGTATAATCCGTCCCACTGGTACCTTTCTGGCCAGAGTTTAGATTGGCTCCGGAGGGCCATTCAGATGCCACATTTCCCTGGTGATGAATGATTCCACCCGCCCATCCTTGTGGCCTGTTGGGCTTCCAAGACCCGGGCAGCGCTATTGTTTGCTGATTTCCGAAGGGCGCCCTGGAGGGTGGGGGCGGCCGGCATGAGCCCGCTCCAGCCCAGCTCAGGTTGATTTTCTTGCAGGGTTTCTCCCGGCTTCCTCTCCGCACCTTGCTTTTGCATATTCAAAAAAGGTGGAGTCTCTTTCCATCTCTCAAATCCCAGGCTTGAGAAAGCCCAAACTAGAGGGGATGATTAGAATAGGAAGGAAACCCTAAGCAGAGAATCGGTCTGGGAAATAAGTGGTAACATGGATAAATAGGCAAGCTTAGATTTCCTATTTGACAGTTTTTTCCCCTACCTTCAGGCGCGCGCGCAAAACACACACACACACACACACACACACACACACACACACACACACACACACCATTTCTCAATGCCTGAATTGAGCAAAAGAAATTACAAGGAAGTTCTGACTAAAGCCCTTGGTCCTAATTATAGAATTAGACTAATTGGGGGAATTTTTGTTGTTGTTGACAGAATTACACATGTCCCCAATCTCTCCCCCCTTACAACCCTCCACCCAGTCCCCCATCCACCCCCACCATCCCCATCCCAAGCCTTCACCACATTATTGTCTATGTGGATGGTCTATCCATATATGCATATATGTTCTTTGGTTAATCTCTTCCAGTCCCCTCCCTCCTTCTCCCCTCCTCTCCTTCCCCCCCTCCTCTGAGATCTGTCAGAGTCTGTTCAATGTATCCATGCCTCTGGTCCTATTTTTTTTAACTTTTTTTTCTTTATTGATTAGGTATACATATGTGTCCTTATTCCCCTTTTTCCCCCCACCTCCCCACTCATGCCCTCACCCCCTTAGAGTCTGTGTACATTGGTTATGCTTATATGCATGCATACAAGTCCTTTGGTTAATCTCTTCCCCTTACCCCCGCCCTCCCCTGCCTTCCCTCTGAGGTTTGACAGTCTGATCGATGCTTCTCTGTCTCTGGATCTGTTTTTGTTCATCAGTTTATGTTGTTCATTATATTCCACAAATAAGTGAGATCATGTGATACTTATCTTTAACTGACTGGCTTATTTCACTTAGCATAATACTCTCTAGTTCCATCCATGCTGTGCAAATGGTAAGAGTTCTTTCTTTTTTACAGCAGCATAGTATTCCATTGTGTAGATGTACCA